>NC_023759.2:41460671-41740671 GCF_000499845.2 Phaseolus vulgaris
TGCTAAGAGTCTAGTGGTAATCTTTGATCGTTAGTTTAATGAAGGAGGTTGTCAAAACCTTAGAAGGAAGACATTGGAGGAAAATAAAATGGTTTTTATAAAGATAATTATTATATTAAAATAAAACTTAAATGATTGATTCTTCTATTTATATACACTTTTCATTTTAATAATAAATTATTCAAATATCATTTTTATTTTAAAACTATTTTTAAGTACTTGTGAAAACATGTTAACTCTCTATTATTAAACATTGTTACTAGTCTTATTTAGGAATTTGACTTTGTTAAAAATGTGAGTATTAAATAATTAAGATACAAGGTTTTTAAGTAAATATAATTAATTATTAACAAGTCAAATCTGGTTAGACATTAAAAAAATTGTATTTTGATTTAGCAAGTTAATTGAGAGGGATCTATCTCAATTTAATTCATGTAGTACTAAGTTAAGATGATAATGATAAATATTGTTTATTTCGTAAATGTGTCAAATAAATAGTTATAATTCATTTGGATTAGAAGATGAAGTGTCTTCTCGAGGATAACAATATTTTTTAAATGAAATTAGTCCCCAGTTAATTAATTACTATAAAAAAAATGTTAATGTAGAGACCGACAATTTTAATCTCTTAATAAAAAAAAAATGTGATCGTTAATTATACTAGCGACCAATTAGCCAACAAATTCAAATAAGAAAATGCTAGTTACAACCCATTTCTCAACCAAAAATTTATTAGAATTAATTTAGCAACAAAAATAATATATCTTATTATCTTAAACATTTAATGATTGATTTAATTTGGTGATAGACATTAAAATTCTAAAAAAAGTAGATAATAAAATTTTGATTACTGAATTGTTGGTGTATGAATTTAGTGCTTCAATATTTTAATTGCTAATTCTATTTTAACAACATACTACTGAGTTGTTGACTTCATTTTTGTTTTAGTTATTTGAATAGGTTGATCTACTTAATAATAATAAATACTAAAATCTTCTTAATTTATGCTTATGGATTTATTGTAAATCATAAATCAATGTGTGAATACTATTTAATTAAATTGTTAAAATATGTTTTCAATTATTTCGAAATTTGTTTAGGTATGGGTTGAGATTAGAAAGAGGCGTGTAGATAAAGTCAACAAAATATGCCATAAAGTCGATGGTGAGACAACCTAACCTTGAAATGTGAACTAAGGTCCCAATTTCATGTTAAAAAAGGAAACAACATTCTGTCACTGTGCTATGCATACGTATTATTTTAAAATTTGAGATAAATATTTTCTTTATTTCTTAAGAATTTAATTCCTAATACTATATCTATACTTATACAGGATTCCTTTCTACGACTGTTTTTAATATATATATAAATTTATTTTTATTTTATTATTCTATTTTAGTTATATTGTCATTGAGTAATTATCAAAGCATATTTTTTATATTATTTAAAAAACAATAATTACATAACAGTTGATAGAAATTTTTTTAAATTTAGATAAAATATATTTTATTTTTTTAGGAAACAAATAACAGAGTTGATAGAGAAATTTTGAATTTAGATAAAATATTGTTATTTTTTGGAAAACAAATTACAATGCATTTTTTAAATTTCAATAAAGTATGATGTTATTTTTTTCCCATTTTATAGAATGGTTACTTATTGTCTTTGCGTTTTTCTCTTGTTTCATCTCCAGATACAAGTTCTTTTCACATGGTTTACAGTGGCCTTTCTACACCCACTTCTTCACTCTCATTCTTGTCATTTATTATATCGTTTTGGAGACATTGTATAGAGATTCTTCTGTATAGAGGTTCTTCGTGCGACTTCGAGTTCCAGATAGAGACGATTCTGATCCCGAGAAGCCCCTCCTTATGGCCATCAAGGATTAGATCTATGATGTTTGACAAAGTAGGTATATGGAGGTAAGACCACTTTTTGTGTTTTTATTTTTTATTTTTTTCCTTTTATTTTTATTTTTATTTTTATTTTTTTGTTTCGTGGTATTTTTTGTGTTCTAGTTTTCTCCTTTCTAAGCACCAAATCCAGAAAAAGGAAATTTTTTGGGTTGAAATTTTGAGATTTTGGTCTGAGAAATGATTACACTTTGCCGCACATTAGACACCAATAAAAAATTTAAGAAAGACAAAAAAATTAATCATACATATATTACCTCTAACCGCAAATATAAGTAAAATCACTTAATCTCAACTGATTTAGAATGTTAATTAGATTTTTCATAAAATAAAAATCACTTTCTTCCTCCCAAAATGTATGAATTTATAAAACAAATACTTGAAATGGAATTTTTAATTTTATTTTTCAATAAGTATTAATGTTTTAAATTTTAATTTGTCTATAATTAATTATCCTCGTTGACACGAATGTGTTTATTGAAAAATTAGGTTATTTTAGTGAAATTATTTTTAAAAGTTGTATATTTATCATTTTTTAAATCTTTGTATAAAACCTTTAAATTACAGTAGTTATTATAAGATATAATAAAATAGTATATTTTCTAAATATTTATAAGTTCTTCCTAATTAACTGGATTAGCGACTAATCCTTTTTTGGGTATAATGATTGTTGCTGATATGAAAAGTTTTCAAGAGTTTTCATATATATATATATATACACGATGGAAAGCTGTTATGGAGAAAGTTAGCGAAAGAATATCAAATTCAGAATTTTGAAACTAGAACAGCAAAGTGAATTCTCACAAAATATTTTTGATTCCTTTCCTATATAAAAAAAGGGGTCTCATTCTCACTTTTACATACAATTTTAAGCTCTTTTTTTTTTCACTTTCTCTCATCCCCTTCACTTTGTATTCATTTCTTCTATATAAAGGTCTCATTCTCACTTTCACATACAATTTTAAGCTTTCTTTCTTTCTCACTTTCTCTCTTCCTTCACTCTTTATTCATTTTTTTATTATAAATATTTAGATATGAAGAGTTTTCATATATATATATATATGATGGAAAGCAAATCCAAGTTTTTTTATATGTATATTTTTTTGTGATGATATTTAACACTCACCAAATAAATAAATAAAAACTAAATAAGAATGACATATAACTAAGAATGACATTTTTGGCCAAATAGTGTAAAAGGTAAATTAAGTTGAGTGGTATAAATTTGACTTATAGTTGAAACTAGGAGAGTATAAAGTGATCTCATCCCACAACAAATTTTCTGGTACCTAATTGTGTAACAAAAAAGTGGGTAGCTTTCACAACTTTAAAAAAATATGTTAAGTACATATTTTGTTTAGGTATCACATGATTTGTATAACACATCACTAACATATCATGGTATTGAAAAGAGAAGAAAATTTGAGAAATAGTAAATTTTGGTAGGCTTAAAAGGTATTTTAATTTGGTGTTAAGAAAGAGTATTTGTTTTATGTCATGTTTTGGTATCTTCTCTTCCTATAAATTCTCCCCCTCCCTTCATACATTTCCCACATCTTGCACTTCACATCTTTCTCTTCTCTCTACAACCTTTCTCCACTACAGGTAATTAATTTTGTAATTTTGTAGTTCAGATTCATTTCATGTGTCTCCTTTAATGTACATTTCAGATACTGATTTCATCCTAATCTGTTTCTGCTATTTCTCATCACTTCTAATATTACAAAGGACGCACCTTGTGCATGTATGGTTTCATTCGGTATGAAAATTTCTCAAATGAGATTCAACTATATTTCTGTTTATCCAAAGATTTGTTTCTGTTTTCTTTTCTCTTTAGAAACAATTTAAAAACATAATAATTTTCGAAGAAATTTACTGCCAAGTTATTTTAGATTGCACTTTTTTAATAAAAAGAAGTGAGGAGAGAATCTAGAAAGTCCTTATTTACTACTTTTTGTTTTTATTTTGAGATGGTACGAGTTCCTTCCAGTTTCCTAATTTCTGCGGTAGCTTGACAACTTTAATAACTTTTGTATTGAGAGCTCTCTATCTTCCTTATATTTGGTCACTATATAGAGGCTAATTTCTTAGCCTTAATTATGAATTATTGGATGGTTCAATACTTCAACTAGTGGTGTAATCTATAGTTATTGTATAGGTAAACAACTTTTTCATAGTGGACTAACAGGTGATGTAACTGTACGTGTATTGGTTGATTTCATTTGATAACTTCTTCAGATTGATCAGCTATTATTGAATTCTCACAATTGATCAAGTCTGACTCTCGTTTACACTTCTGCAGAAAAGGAAAGCTTTTGATAAAGAGATACAGACATAACCTTGTAATTTTCGCTTGAAAAGTAATGTAGTACAAACACTTATATGATACTGATATGAAAAAATACGTATAATCTCTAAAATGTAGGACACGGGGATACATATTTATATTATATAATTATGAATTATATAAATTAACAATAAAGATTTATATACAAAGTATATTTTCGATAGTGTGTCCGGATACGCTATTTAAGAGGAATGTCTGAGTTTTATAAGACAAATGAGCAAATTCAGGTGCTAATGGGCTTCTGCCTCAACAGTTTTACAAGCAGACTATGTTTGAAGGATAATTGTGATGGTGGGAGCACTCCCAGCGGCATTGACTTACTACTGGCGGATGAAGATGTCGGAAACTGCCCGTTACTGCTCTAGTATCTTAGAACACGAAGTAGGCAGCAGCAGACATGTCTAAGGTTCTGCAGGTTGAGATTCAAGCTGAACCACAGATTGAAGAACCACAAGCTAAGCCATATGGCTTGTTCTCAAAGGAGTTCTTAACTCGCCATGGACTGCATCTCCTTGGTACATCAAGCACATGGTTCTTGCTTGATATTGCATTTTATAGTCAAAATCTTTTCCAGAAGGATCATGAAGCAGGCGGCAACAATGTCTAAGGTTCTTCAGGTTGAGATTCAAGCTGAACCACATATTGAAGAACCGGAACAGGCTAAGCTAATGGCTTGTTTCAAAGGAGTTAAGAACTCCTTTGAGAACAAGCCATATGGCTTAGCTTGTGGTTCTTCAATCTGTGGTTCAGCTTGAATCTCAACTTGCTGAACCTTACACATTGCTGCCCCGTTCATGTTTTTTTTTTAATACTTTTTTATTTTTATAAATTTTAGAGTTGTTTTGATGATAGTATTTTGTTATATGTAATGAGTATGTATTATATTGATTAGGTTACAAAATTAAACTTTTTGAATTTCTCACAATAATCTAGGAGAAACTTATAAAGAATGTTTATTAATATTGTAAAAAAAAATAAGAATGTATATGGTTAATAAAAGAAATTATTAAATTTTACTATATTAATAATATAAATAAGTTTATAACTTTTATGTTTAAGGTTTAAAATTTCAAATTATTTTAAAGAGATATTAGGTATACAATTTTTTTTAATGCTTGAGTATAAGATTATGAATTTCATAAATTATAAATCAATAAATTTGTTGGATTATAAAATATATTATTCATAATAACCTATAACTTTTATTATTTAAATTTTTATTTAATTTTGAGAAAAATAGATTTTTATATGCTTAATATAAATTTGGGAATCATAACATAAATTTGTTTGAGAAGGTTAGTTTTTGAAATAATGTAACACAAATATGAGAATTTTTTTAATTTTAATTAATTTTTTGAATATTTTTATCAAACTTTTATCTTGGATAGACTTTAATATTTTAAAAAATTAATTACTTAATAATTAATAATATCAAAAAATTTAATTATTTTTTAAAATTTTTTAAATTTAAATATAATATATTTTATTATATTATTAAAAGAAAATTATTGAATAATTTTTTTAAAACGTAAAAAAATAAACTTTTAACTTTTCAATTTTATTTTTATCATATTAATTATCTTAATTATCTGTTACGTTATGATTTTCAATTTTCTCTTTCACTTGACAAAATTACCTCTGTCATCTAAGAATCTTTCTTTCAATTTTTTTCTTCACTTGACAAAAGCAGTCCTACCACCTAAGAATATTTTTCCACCTCATTAGTTGTATTTTGGCACAAGCTAAACTTGGGTTGTCTAAGAATATTTTTCTTTTCTAATATTGGCAAATTTGGGTTCTGCAATTTCTTTTTCCCTTTTGACTTAGTTGTTTCAATATTTCAATTTAAGGAAAGTGATGGCATTACACGAGGCATGTGTATTTAAAAAAACTATGATAGCCATTTTGAAATTCAAAATTGAGTAATACCCGGAATCCTAATCCAGAAGTTTCAAAAACTATTTCTCCTTCTCTTCCATCCCAGAAAACATCACACATTATTTCTTACCTCCCCTTCCTCAAAACCAAACACAAGCACAAATACAAAATTAATTTTAAAAATATAATATTGATAAAAGCGGGTTGTGAAATTTTCTAGAGATTCTTTGAAAACATCTTGTGGCAGAATCAAGACAAGAGTGGTGAATATTAGGGTTTGCTTTTTAGTCATCACTGATAGAGTAGATAAGCATGCATCATTTCTAATAACTAAACTTGGCCCTTACCTGGGACCATTCAATATTTTAGTAGCTACCTCGTTTTCATTAGTAGCTATCTTGGGGTTGCATTGGTGAAGTTAGATTCACAGTGGAAGATATTAAGAACTACAACTTCTTCCATCATAGGTCAGAATTTTGGGCTGCCCCAAACATTGCTTTCACCTTTTTTTTATCTTTTGGTAAGTTGTACTTTTATCATACATATTTTTTTTTCAAATCAGCAACTATAATAATACACTCCATACCTCAGCAAGTTAAGGGATATAAAAAGAAGTCTGTAGTTTTCTCCTCTTTGGTTCTATGCCTTTTGCAAGTTGTATCTGTGCTGGTTTTTATTATGAGGAGGCACGTGGTGGCACTTTCTAGGCCATTATTCCTCTTAAGCTTTTAATGTCTAGCGGTGCAAATGAGCCTCTGCGGTCACAATCTCTGTTACTTCAATTGGCTCTGAAGAATGTGGTCTAATGGGTGCTGGCTGCGTACAGGAAATGGGTTTTTAGATCCTTAAGAATTTGTTTGAGCTGGTTGTAGGGTTTTTCTTTTAGAAACCAATATCTTTAGTTGTTTTGGATTTTATGGATTTTGTGTACGAGGTTGAGATATCCTAAAGTAGATCTTATACTATTCTTTGTTGATAAAAACACTCCATACCTAAGCAGTTTTAGAGTATACATGTACACTTCATGATCTTTATCCCGCTTGAAAGATTAAGAAACATTATGGTTGGTCATAATCTCATTAAAGTGGTGATGAAGAGGTTGGTCATGCACAGTGTTTTATGGAGCTTTCTTGTCATACATATATAATTCATTTTTCTCCTATTTCTTTACCCACCATCAATTACATTATAGTTATCAGGAATACATTTATTAGCAAGAATAAAGTTTCTTTCACATTGCAAATAATAAAAATAAATATTCTATAAAATATTATATTATAATAAAATAATAATTTATTTAACTGTTATGAATGTAAGAGAGGTACCCTTAATAAAAATAAATATTCTATAAAATATTATATTATAATAAAATAATAATTTATTTAACTGTTATGAATGTAAGAGAGGTACCCTTGTTCTTTGTTGAATGGGAGAATTGCATCTCTTTCTAGCCCAAACTTTATTTCATTTCCATACTACAAGAAAATTATGAAATACAAATCAATTTTTAGAAATCAAAATAATTAGTTGCGTAACTAAATTAGAAACTATTTTAGAAACTAAAAAAAAATAGTTTATATTATTTTTAAATAGTTTTTAAATTGGTATCTAATTAGCAACTAAGATTTTTGCTATCAAATTTAGAAACTAAATAATTGGTAGTTAAAACATTGGTTGTTAATTAGATACCAATTTAGAAACTATCTAAATAATAGAAACTAATTTAGAAACCATTTTTTTAGTTTCTAAAATGATCTCTAATTTAATTACTATTGTAACTAATTATTTTGGTCTCTAGAAATTGGTTTCTATCATGATTTTCTTGTAGTGATATAATCACATTTATATAAACACTCCATATTTTAATACCTAAATAGGTAATAAGAGATCTAATATCTTCAATTTCAATTTATATTAAAATTTCTAAATTTAATTACAATAACATTATAGATTTATGCATTCTCTTGATTTATTGTTCATAGCATTTTTAGTTGTATTCCTCTGAATTTATTGTACCATAGATGTGGTTGAAAAATAATTTATTTTTTCTTCTTTAGTTTTAATTGAATTGCGATAAAAATATTTTTTTAAATTTTATTATTTGATTATTACTATAGTTATCGTCTGAAGGGTTATGGATGGTTACAATATAGTGACATTTATATTACTAAGAAAAATAAAGTTTTAACATGTCAAATAGTAAAAACAATATTATAGAACCGTTTTTTTATAATAAAATATTATGCTATAATAAAACAAGAATTTATTTAAGTGTGAAATGATGGTTTAAAATATCATTTACACAATGTGATCTCATTTCAATAACCAATGATAATGAATGTATGCATACAATATAATAACGATTATGAACCATACTGGTGTGAAATGATTATGTGATTTCCATGTCCTTTGGATATGCTCCCATGTAGACTATGTAAATCTGTAGTGTATGAACAAGATGAATTAAATTTTATTTTTTTTAAATAATAGTCCCACTACGTGAATTTCATGTGGATGTTTCAACATTTTAAAATAATATGTTCAACCTTATTTAAAGTCATTTTTAAGTTAATTTGTTTATTTTGAATATAATCCAAACTCCTCTTAACTTGAAAGCAATCCAATATTTTCTTTTATATATATATATATATATATATATATATATATATATAATTAGAATTATTTTAAAAAATCATAAAAAAATAAAAACCTAAGAGCAATTTTTGGAAAGATATAACTTCTCACAGATAGAGCATATAGAAGGAATGTGAAAATTAGTCTAGAAAAAAAAAATACAAAGTGAAGTATTGTACAATAGAGATACCTCGAGTATATGTTTTTAAAAGTATATTTTTGTAATAACAAACAATTTCAATAGCTAGGTCAAAATATATAGAATTTATATTATTTACCTTTCGATCTTCTTTAGAAAATGAGAGAGTCAATAGCAGAATGCATGAAAGAATTTGAAGGAGATGCGACAATCCTAAAGATTTCATCATTTAGTGATAGTAATCTTGATTGAATGATGAATGTGTTTTCAAGCTCTTTCAAGTAAATTCAATTTATTATATTAAGTATATATTTGAAATACATAGCACAATGCTCATACACTAAAATTCTATATTAAAAATTGTAAATAGAAGTTTATATACATAAGTTGATAATGAAAACAGTAACAAAGTAGATTAGCAAGAAAAACATCATATTAATATGCACAACAAATTAATTTTAATATATATTAGTAATGCATAACAAAGTGGATTGGGTAGCTATGCAATGTACTAAAAAGTTGGTTTTGTGATTTTCTTATTTATTTTTAGATTACTGTTGTTGTATCAATTATGATGTTGAAGTTGAATTGGATATGTTGGTGTTGAGTGTGTCCAATGTATTATTTTCTTGAAAATTTGTTTTTTTTATGCATTTTAGGCATAAAATTTTAAATTACTGTAAATTTTGTCATTTAATTACATGTATGTTAAATTTCAAATGACATTAACATTTCATTATGATTTATGCTTACTAAATCTACTTCCTACTATATACTGTGTTTTTTTTTAATCTGTCCAATTTTGTTCATCACATGCAGGCAAATAAATATTAATAGTGTCAACTATGATAATTAAATCTACTTACAATATGTACACATACATATTGTATGTGTTGTATTAATTTGTTCAATTATGTTCATGATATAGGGAGAAAAATAAACAGTAATAATGTTATATATGAGTCTTCTTCATACTATATACTATATATTCTATTAATTTTGTTTAATTTTAAATTTTGAGAATATATTCAGGTTGGAAGAGAGACTTTAAAAGTAAGATTTTCGAGGTTGTATTCAATTACTAAAGATAAAGGTGTTGTTGTGTCACAAGTGGAGAATTGAAACAACAACAAGTGGTCTTGGAAGGTGGTGGAGTGGAGGCACTCTCTGTTTGCGTGGGAAGTGGATGAGGAAGCCCGTTTAATGTTTCTTCTTGAGGACAAGGCTTTGTCCGTAGGGGTTTTGGATAAATGAGTATGGAAGTTGGATGAAAGTTCAAACTATTTTGTTAGTTCGGCGTATAGTAGGTTAAGGTTGGTTGAGGAGGGTACATATATGATTCTATATATGAGGTTTTCTGGAACCTTAAGGCTTTACCATTTTTCAATGACTACTATTTGGAGAGTTTTGACTGATAGGTTATCAACACGTGAGAACTTGGTTAAAAGAGAGCTTATTTTAGAAAGTAATTTGTGTGTTCAGTGCGAGGATGAAGAGGAATATGAGAGTCATGTTTTCTTTAAATGCAAGGTAGCTTGGAAGGTTTGGAGTTTGTGTAGTAAGTGGATTGGGGGAGACCTCAGTATATCATTCGGATGCTTGCTCCCATTTCAATCAGTTTATCTTGAGTTGGACCTCACACAAGATTAACAATTATTGTGAAAAGTTAAATAACTTTATTTTAATTAATTTAAATACTGAATAAAAAAAAGTATGATACATTTTACTGTTTTTAGGTCACCTTTTCATGCCAAAGCACTGACCGTACCTAATTGCATGGCTT
The DNA here is from genome assembly GCF_000499845.2 of Phaseolus vulgaris. Taxonomy (NCBI): domain Eukaryota; kingdom Viridiplantae; phylum Streptophyta; class Magnoliopsida; order Fabales; family Fabaceae; genus Phaseolus; species Phaseolus vulgaris. The sequence goes on from NC_023759.2 coordinate 41,471,366, forward strand.
GAAAAAAAAATCAAATACAATTTGATAAAGTTTGGTTCATAATTCAGTAGATTTTCAATTTTTAAATTGAAGTATAAATGAAACAATAGAAATAGAGCATTGTTATAAACATAGAACCAAAGAACAGAAGCAATAGAAAATTATTAGGAGAAAGAGCTATAAATTAATAATGTAATAAAAATAGAAATAGATGAGAGACATACTCAACTTAGTAGTCTACCACACATGTTGATCTATCTTGAGCAAAGGATGTGAATACACACTCTATCTCACCTTTTATAGCCACTATTCGAAGGCTTCATGGTCCACATTTAATTTTCAATGAGAAAAATTAATTTGCTGGAACTTTTAAAAGAAAACTATACACTCCAATAGAAATTTTGGAGTTTCATCACTGTAATATAACTATACTTCACACACTTGTAAGAGGACTTTAGGGATAAGATTTTGAAGTCCCCAAAGTATTGGTTGAGAAGAAATTAAAGAGTTTAAATTAATTTCTATTGTTAGAAAAGAGAAAAGGTTAAAATAATTTTCAAATTTTTTTAACTGTACTATTCTTTCTTATTTTTATTTTTCTTCAATCAAATTCCTTTAATTTTTTATTTTTTTCACTCTTATTTCTACACTTTTCTTTATTTTTATTCATTTTATTTAATCTCTTTTCTAGCAAAGAGCGTATAAAAAATTATCTTATGCTCGTCATTATAAAAAAAACATCAAATTTGATTATAAATGTTAGTGTTAGTCAAATAAATTGAGTTGCTATTAGAATTAGCTAAACTAACTATTATGTTTTTTTTTTTAAGTTTAAAATAATAATATTGAATAAATATTTGTATTAGTATAAGATTAGTTTAGTTTAAGATATGTTAATAGAGAGTACTTAATGTGGATGCTAATAATCTACTTAATGTGATATATAATATTATTTTTTAAAGAAAATAGAAAACATAAAATTAGTTTTATTTTTTTAATAAATAAATATTTGTGTTAATGTCATATTAGCGTTTTCTTAATTAATACTAATAGAATTTGCTTAATGTGGATACTACTAGAGTGATTTTAGTCAATTTCATTAGGATGTTAACTATTTTTAATTTCTGTTAATAAAATTGTTTATGTTAATATTAAATTACCATTGAACTGTTAATAAGTAAAATTGTTTATGTTAGTATTAAACTAGCATTGAAGCTAACTTAAATAAACAAGGTTACTGTTAGTGTAGTTGATACTAATTTTATTTTATTTTTATATTTATCTAAGTTTTTTTTTTTGTAAAATGCTTCTTTGGATTCTGTTTTTTTTTTAAGGATTGTAGGTGCAGTATTTTGTTCTGCTGTAATATAGGTGTTGTCATGCCAGCAACTCTTTTGGTTTTTTTTGGAGTTTTTATTCTGTGGGAATCATTTTTCTATACATGGTGAAAGTATTTTTTTTTTTTTTTATATGGGTTGGGACATCTTTCAACTGTTTTTCATTTTAATTAATTTCATTCTTTATTAAAAAAAATATAAGTTAGTGTCAACTTAATTGCTATGTTAAGAATTTATGTATTTTTAGATCATGAATAGGAACCATAAATTATTTTTAATATAAAAATTGAAATTTAAAAGATGATAAATCTCCTCACTCAAAAAATTTCAATCTCACTTTCTCCTTCATCTATTTTATCTCCTTATCAATATTTATCTCCTTCATAAAAAAATCTTTTTTCTTATACTTTAAAATAGGGACATTTTACAAAAAACTTTTTTTTAAAATACTGTTATTGTTGACCAATGCAATTTAAATTGATATATAAATTTTAAGATAAACAAATATTAGTGTTGATTTGATTAATTTTAAATTATTTTAACTAAAAAAATAATTTAAACTAATTCCAAGTTAAATACATTTTTATTTTATTTTTTCTAAATTTTGTACATTTTTCATTATTTTTGAAAAAAAAAGTAAAAAACTTTATCCAACCAAATTTCAAGCAGATTTTGCATGTTTGACAAAAGGGTTCGCAATTAGGAATTCAATTTGTCTAAATTAAATGCTAAATAATTTCTAACATCCCACAACACTATTGCTAATTAGAAATTGAGTTTTCTGTAGATCGAATTTGAATCAATTTTTCAACATAAAGTAATTCCCAAGAATTGAATTCCTAGAAATAAAATTCTCAGAACCAATCATAAACATGTATACAGTGATAAATGATGTTGTGACATGTATATGAGATTGTTTTTTCAGAAATGAAATGAGTTAGTTTATTGGAATAAAAAAAGTCAGTGAACATAACTATTCTTTTTGTTTTTGTTTGAATCTGCAGTGAGTTTCCCATATAAATAAAGACATATTGTAAGGTATGCCCGTGACTGACTTTATCTGTCTTAATGAATGTTGAGTCCTTGAGAATCGTGAATGCTTAAACCGTAGGAGTAGTAAGGAATATCTCCACGCCATCAGTTCCTTAGGATAAGAGGATACTTCGATTATGATATCATACTTAAGAACCGGCGTCACATGTTTTTTCGTTTGCACTATCATGTCTTCCCTCCCATTGTTTTATTTGGTTTGAGTTGGCAGCGCGTCACATGTTTGTTGTTCTCTTCTTCACATCATTTAATTTTTACTTCTCTCTTAAGAGCACATGTTTCGTGTTCTCTTATTCACATCATTTCATTTTTACTTATCCACATGTTTGTTGTTCTCTTATTCACATGGTTTCATTTTTACTTTGTCTCAGAGGTTGTGGTGGTGTATTCTAATGGTATGTTTGGATTAGGAAGAAGAAAGGTGATCATTTGAGAGAGTGAATTTGAAATTATTTAAGATAAATATATGAAGAAAGTTAGGTTGTTTGAATTAAGGTATGTAAAGTAGTGAATTTTTGAGTGATGCGATGAGTGTGATAAAATATTAAAATATAAGTTTATAAATTTATCCTAATCATTTTCTTTAAATAATAATATTATTTATAATTTTATTATTATTTTGGAAATTAATTTTAAACATTATTTTTATTTTATTAATAAAAAATTAATTATTATAAATATATATAATATTATTATTATATTATATAATTATATTAATATTTATAATCGATTATATATATATATATATATATATATATTTTAAGGTTAATCCATTATCTTATAAAATCTATATACAAAGATTATATATTATATGCATAAATATAAATTTTATAATATAATTATTTTTTATTTCATTCTTATTAATATATATAATATTTTTTATTTTATTATAATTATATATAATAATTTTATTTTTATTATAAGTATATATTTAATATTTTTATTTTATAATTAATATGTTTTGGAATTTTTTTAAATGATTTTAATTATATATAATTGTTAACCAAATATATAAATAAAACATAATTAAATATTTATATTTTTATATTTCTAAATTTCTAAATTTATTTTTAGAATTGAAATTTATATAAAATTATTTATCTTTAAAAAAAAAAATTTAAAACTTATAAAATGAATTCATTGAAAAGGATATACATGCTGACTTTCACTTGCTTTAACTTTTTTATAAGGATAAAACCGAAAATTGACGGATGTCTAACAAAATCCGTAGGGAAATCAACATTACCTAAAAAATAAATCCGTATATAATTAATGTTAGAACTCAACTGCGGCAGAGTCATTGAGATATGTCCATAGAAGCTTTAACCATTACACCAGTCAAGTTTTGTTGTCATGTTATGATTATTATTATATTTATAAGTATAATTATCAATATTAATATAATTAATAAAATAAAAATTAATAACATTCTTCATATATTTAATATCATTATTATTATTAATATTATTTAATATTATTAAATATTATTAAATATTATTAAGATTATTAAATATTATTAATATTATTAATATTACTAAATATTATTAATATTATTAAATATTATTAAATATTATTAATATTATTAAATATTATTAATATTATTAATATTATTAATATTATTAATATAAATAAATATTATTAATATTATTAAATATTATTATTATTAATATTATTAAATATTATTATTATTAATATTATTAAACATTATTAATATTATTAAATATTATTAATATTATTAAATATTATTAATATTATTAAATATTATTAATATTATTAAATATTATTAATATTATTAAATATTATTAATATTATTAAATATTATTAATATTATTAAATATTATTAATATTATTAAATATTTTAAATTTTATTAAATATTATTAATATTATTAAATATTTTAAATTTTATTAAATATTATTAATATTATTAAATATTATTAATATTATTAAATAATATTAATATTATTAAATAATATTAATATTATTAATATTATTTAATATGATTAATATTATAAATATTTATTAATATTATTAAATACTTATTAATATTATAAATAATGTTAATATTATTAATATTATAAAAATGTTAATTTTATATATATTTTTATTAATACTATTTATATTATTAATGTTATTATTACTGATATTATTAATTTTGTTATATTACTAATATCATTAATATTATTATTATTAATATAATACTATTTATATTATTTAAATTATTATATTAATATTAATAATATGTATAATAGTTGGTATGTAATAGAGATCCGTAGGTAAAAGTTGGTAGGTAATAATATCCGTAGGTAATAGTTGGTAGGTAATGCTGAATTTACCTACGGATTCAGAATTCGTGGGTAATAGTTGGTAGGTAATGCTGAATTTACCTATGGATTCATAATCTGTAGATAATGTCGTTCGTAAGTAATATCCGTAGGTAATGCTGAATTTACCTACGGATTCAGATTCGTGGGTAAAAATCCGTAGATAATACTGATTTTTTTGTAGTGAGTATTTTTAAGTTGATGAATGAGAAAAATTTATTAAAAATTGTAATTTTTATAAGAAGATATTTTAAAAAAAATTAAAGATGTAAATATAAGTTTACAAATTTATTCTTATAATTAGAAATTTATAAATAATAAAATATGATGTATTTTTTTTTATATCTGAGTTAATTTCAATTTTGAAAATTATTTTTAAGACCATTAAAATAATACTTTTAAAAAAAATATGGATTACATAACATTGTCGGATAACATTGTTGGAAAATGTAAAGTTGTTATAAAAATAATAAAAAAAAATCATATTTATATAAATATAATTTAAAAAATATGATTTATTTATTTGTAAATTTTAGTTGTTTGTTATTAAAATATTATTTTTAAAACTATATTAAACAATGCAGATTATTGGAATTTGTGAGAAAATAAATTTATTAGAAAATAATTATTTTGAATTAATATTTCATTTTCTAAATATTATTTTATTTTTATTAAATTAAATTATATTACTTTTTATTTTAAATAAATTATATTATATTTGATTATTTCAACTCCATTTTAATATTTTATTTTATTTTCATATGAAAATATCTAACTTTCAATTTCAAGTGTACAATAGTGTAAAGTATAATGTGTCCTTTTGACATTGAAATCTTTATAATAATATATTTCTTTTGTTGTGATATTTTTTTAAAGAATTATTTGATTAATATTTGAAATAATAAAGGGGCGGCAAATATGAGCGTATTTTTCTATTTATAAATCTCGAATTGTAAAATTTAAAAGGTCTTTTTGGATCTAAAAATATCTTTCAGATTCTATAATTTAATTTTTTTTAAAAAAAATTGGATTAAAATCCATAATGTATTCTCATATCGAGAAATATATTTTAGATTGTACAATTCGTAACACTTCTTACTATAATATGTCTGTTGGATTGTACAATTTGAAAGGTAAACCTAAATTCATAATTGTCTTTTAGATTGAAAGTTCAAAATTTGTTACATATTGGACGATTTAGAAGGCAAGTTCAGATTCTGGTTTATCTTCTGAATTGTACAATCCAAACTATATAATACACTAAGTGGTATTACAAATTGTACAATCTGATAAAAAAATAAGTAAAAAGAACTCAAAAAATACAATAAAACTTATTATAACCACCAACTACCACCAATCACTACAAACAACCACAATCAACTATCACAAATATCCAAAACCATTTGATGAAAAATAAACCATCACAGTCTTCTTCAATACAAAAATTATAACATAAGAATGGTATAGTTAGAATTTTATAAAAAAATATGGAGGTGGAGGAAGAAGCGATGAAGGTCTGATGGAATTTGCCCAAAAAAAAATCTTCATTCTTTTGTTAATGGTGTGAAAATAAGTTGAATGGTACTAAGTTTTATGGGGTTATACATGCTATGGAGGAAACTCAAAAGATGGGGCTTACTAATGTCTGGCTGAAATGTGATTCTGCTTTGGTTTGTGCTGCGTTTACTACTAGGACAAATGTTCCTTGGATGTTTCGTAATCGATGGAATGCTTGTCTTAATTACTGTGGGAAAATTAGGTTTACGGTTACTCATATTTTTCGTGAAGGAAATGCGTGTGCTGATAAGTTGGCTAATTTAGGATTTTTTCATAGAGAACCTTTTCTTTGGTATAATAAGCTTTCACCTTGTCTGTTCTTAGAATTCTTTATGAATAGGTATAGTCTACCTATGTATCGTTTTTGTTAACATATGAGTTTTGGTCTAGTCCCCCGTATTTTTGTATTTTTTTTTTTTTTTTGTTTAATAATAATTTTTTCATGTGATGATAAATGATTGTTGTTACTTGAGGTGTTAGCCTAGCTGAGATTTTAAGTTGCATAGTGATGCCTAAAGAAAAGCTTTTATTTAAAAAATTATTAATAAAATGAAGATTAAGGATGTTTGGTTTAAAAGTATAAAAGAAGACATAAGAAAAGAGAGAAAGACTTGAATAAAGATTAATGAAAATAATACATATAACAACATTTTTAACGATAGCTTTTTTCTCTTTTATCAAATACCTTGTATAAGTTTATCTATATTTTTCATCTCCTATTCTCTTAAGCAAACTTATCCTTAAGAGATTAATCTTTACTTGATGTGATAATGCTAGTGTTAAACTTTAAAAAAATAATTTATGTTTTCAAAATTTAATGAAACGTTAACTTTTGTACTTTAAATTAATTACTTTTTTATCTCTATAAAAATAATACAATTGCTAAGAAAATGATATTATTTTAATAGAATTTTCAAAATATAGTATATTTATTATTGTTCTTAATTATGTGAAAAAACTTTAAAATTGTAATTATTGTGAGATGAATGTAATATTCGTTAATAAATTTTCAAACCCAGATTGAATTATAATTTGGATCATTTCAAGGCAACATTCTATAATATCTCTTTTATATAATTCAAATAACTATGTACTCTATATAATTTGCTTTTACTTAATTAACAACCTATGGTATAAAATAATTATTTTAGGAGAAACTGAAAGTATTAGCACAACTACTAATCCGATGTTAGTGTTGTTGAATATATATAGTTTATAAAAACTATCCTTAAATTTGGCGAGTCTTCTTCAAACTAAGATTTTCTTTTATGAGTATTTCTATCACATATCACTAAAAAAATTAACTTTAACATATTAAGAGAGGTTACAACGACATCCAATTATTTAAGGTTTTTTAATCCGGTTAAGTGTTAACGGATTTTCTAATAAATCTCCGTAAATGTATTATTTTAGTTTTATTATTTTTAATTGATTTTATCCTCTCTTCTCAGCATTCTAAAAAACTTAACGCAACACTCACTCTTCTTCAATAACCCTAATTGAAAAAAATTTCTCTATTCTCAAGTAAACTATACTAATCCCGATTCTCCTTCGTTGTTGCTTTATCTCAATCACTCATCCTCGGAGATCACACTTTACCCGTCCATGGATTATAATGACCTCATTCAAAATCTCTTCCTCGATGATGCATCCTCCTCCGCATCCTCGGAGTGATCCTCAACTTCGTTGATAAGGAATACAATGTGGAGCTTGCATGCGGTGAATTTTTTGTCATCCGCCTCAGCAGGGCGACAACACAATCGTCGTGTATGCGCGCATCACGGATGAGATCCAATGGTTGCTGACGAAGGACGAGACTACCGTGAAAGTATGTTACAATTGTAGGCCTTAAACAAGGGAGAGAATTAATTGTTTATAAAAGATTTTCGCAGACTTTGAAGGTATAGAGAAAGCCAATAAAGAATTAAAGAGAAAGGAATCAAGTTAGCCAAGAAACAAATATGTTTTATTATGTTTCCATAAATTCAACCTCATAAAACAAAATCCTAACTTAAGAGTGGATTTACAAATTCCCAGAACCCAAGTCTTTCTAGTGACTAGATAAACATTAACACTAGACGAGAGACAGGTTCTTTGGTCATATTATGATTTTTATTATACTTATTATTATTAATAAGTATAATAAAAATCATAATAATACTAAAAAATTTGTTTGGTATAGTGATTAAAGTTTCTTTAGTAACGGAAGAAATTTGGTTTCGAATCCCATTTAGATATAGATTTGAATTCTAAAGATACAAAAGAGTCTTATTCTACTCTTAACAAACCCTAAAATATGTAAATATTTGAGCTTAAATTTTCTTAAAAAATATTCCAAGGAGAAGTTACCGTAATATTTAGCAAAACTTATATCACACTCAAAATAGATTTGCATGATGTGTTTTTTTTTTTTTTTACTTTTGAGATTTTCAAAAGATAATCAATGCTAGAAATTAAAAAGTCTTTAAGTTATATTAATTACATTTTAATGAAGATAAATAAAACTATATATCAAAATATACCTTCTTATAGTGTTTGATTCATTATTTTGTTTGTATTTTCATAAAGAATCTCTTTCGTCATAAGATAATATTAAATAAAAATACTTATCTTTATTTTAGATACGTTATTTCATTTTACAAACTTTAAAGAATGTATCATGTAACTAAATTCTTAAAGAATATTTTAGTGTTAAATTATTAATATTTTATCTATATTTTAAAATATGTTTATTGTATGTTATTATTTAAAATATAATCATTAACTATTTTTTTACACTTTCTTAAGTTGGAATTGCAATTCAAATTATAACTTTTAATACCGACTTACTTCGATCAAAGAGTTACTTTAAGTTATGATTAAAAATAAAGTTTCGTAATTGTTATTTTGAAGATATTTGTTTGCGGTGAGTATAGAAGTTTTAAAAGATTCAGTGATACATATTTATTTTTGTAAAAGCCCTTTATAATGAGAAACTATAAATTAAATACATTTTTAGTAATAATTTTGAATGTAATAGTTGCGTGATTATTGTAGTAAAGCCTTTTAAATTAAAAGGTTACATAATAAAAATTTGTTGATGTACTGGCACAAACCGAACAAGTCACATTATTAGGTATTGACATGATACCGACAAATTGGTACAAACAGATCAAGTGATTGACTGTATTGAAAAATAAATAAAAAATATGTGAAAAGTATGGTAATATTCTATAAATTAGTAACACTCCTCACTCTACAAATTAGAGGACTATTTCGAAACTATATATTAATATTATTTTATTAAAGATATGAATCAGATATAACTTATGAATAAAATAATTTATTATTAAACATTATAATTAAGCATTCTACGGAAGAGTAAAATACTTTTTTTCTTAAGTTGTCATTTAAAAATAATATTTTTTAAAAGTAATAATTTCTATATTGAAATTGAAATTTTGATTTTAAATCTAAAATAAAATTATATAATTAAAATATTTTATTCACTGTTTTAATTTTATAGAAATAAACATTCTATGTAAAACGAAAAAAAAAAAACTAAATTATCAGTCAATTAGAAGTTATGAGATGATATAATTTAAAGAATAATAAATTTGTGCTGATTGATAATGTAGTTAAACATGACCCTTTCCTCTCTCGAAAACACACCACTTATTAACCTAGTCTGATAAAAAAAATGAAGAATGAGACAAAAAGGATAAAAATTTAAGCGCTGTAATAGCGTAGCGGAGGTTTTTGGGGGTTGCCGGCGAAACAATTCCTTAATTCTCCATGGATATGGTGCTCTGTTCTGCACCCATTATCTCTCTTTTCGTTCTTTATTATTTGGGTTATTTACGTGGGTTTTCAAACTTTCAAATTGATTATTGAAAACACAGGAGAAGAAAGAGGGTGAAGCCTCCCTGTTGTGGTTCGAAACCTCGGACTCTGTTTGTAGCCGACACAAGTTTGAACCCGATGGTCGACTCTCCGTATGTCTCTCTTCAATGTCTCTTTTTTCGACTCTCCGTTTGTAACAAACATGTTATTTTCTAAACCCTCATAACTTGTATGCTTGGAATGTGGTCAACGTCAACTCACTTCAGATGTTGAAATTTATAATTTGATGTTAACACAAGTGGAAATGGTGTTGATTTCTTCCTGTTGTGTCAGCTCTTTGACTCTCAAATCTGTGATATGATATCTTATGTTTATGTAAGGAAGCAACGTATGTGTCGTGTTCTAAAATTGTTTGTGTTTGAATTTCAAAGTGTTTGTGTGACTTTCTTCACCCTAACGAGGGTTTTAGTTTCTTTGTAGGTTGTGATTGTTGATGATTCCAGGCCTTTCTACCAAAGGGTGGTGGGATCTTTCATGAATAAATTTTTCCCCTCGGGATATCCATACAGGTTTATTTATTTTTCCTGAAAATATGTTATGGTTTATGGTGTAGAAACTAGGAAAGCTTGTTCAGTGATAGAGCTTTTCTGTGTTTCTCTTGCAGTGTGAATGAAGGCTATCTTAGATACACACAGTTTCGAGCTCTGCAACATGTTACCAGTGCAGCGCTATCGGTGCTATCAACTCAGGTCTTCTTCCGGTAACACGAAAATTCAGTAAAGGATGTAATGGAAAATGTTATTTTCTTTGACATTGGAAAATCAAACTTGCTTTCTTGACAACTGAAATATAGAGTACTCTTTATTCATTCTTAGTAATTTTAGTTAATTTAATTGTAATTATGTATTATGTAATCTTTTTCATGAATTGATTATCATGAAATAATTGAGTGGGTGTCCTTGGTCTCTATGCTTATTCTTCTGCAGTCCTTACTATTTGCTGCAGGGTTGCGGCCCACACCTGCACAAGCGACAGCTGTTAGTTGGGTAATTTGATATTAATTTCAAATTGATAATTTCTCAAATCAGCAATAACCGTGGAATGTGCTTGATATATGAACTGGATGTTTTGTGCGGGTTATGACCAGATTTTGAAGGATGGAATGCAACATGTAGGAAAGTTGATCTGTAGCAATTGGGGTGCTAGAATGGATTCTGAACCTAAACGTTGGAGACTGCTAGGTTTGCATGTGGGCTGGTGCTTTTCTTCACCGCCTTCTCTCCTTGATATATTATGTTAGCTCTTAATTGCTAAGTTCTCAAGTTGTCTGACAACTAGCTTTACATTTTTTGCAGCTGATGTTCTCTATGATATAGGCATTGGCTTGGAAGTGCTTTCTCCATTATGCCCACATCTTTTTCTTGAAGTGGCAGGCTTAGGAAATTTTGCAAAGGTTTAAGTTTTTAAAAAATAATTACACATTTTGGTAGTGTTTGCAATATAAAGTTGGTTCACAGCTAATGGTTCATTCAACCCTATGTTTGTCATGTTTGGGGTCTTTAGCATCCTATTCTAGATTATGAGTAAAAGTATCATTTGTTTTAGGCAACTTACTTCTCTTTCTGTTATTGTGGAGTCAACAGGGGATGGCAGTTGTGGCAGCAAGAGCAACAAGATTGCCTATATATTCTTCATTTGCTAAAGAAGGAAATCTCAGCGACCTATTTGCTAAAGGAGAGGCTTTTTCAACTCTCTTTAATGTTATAGGAATTGGAGTTGGAATTCAATTAGCATCTACTATCTGTGCATCAATGCAGGGAAAGGTATAGAGCTTTTATTTTTTGTTCTTGGGCCTCGGTGTTCATTTAAATGTGGTTTCTTACTCTTGCAATTAATTTGTGCTAACAATATATGTAATGATGTTCTTGGACGTGGTTATTACTGAAAGGCTTTAGAATTGAAATATTTATGCATTTTGTGAATTTTTTTGAAGTTGGTTACAATATTACATGCGATTTCAACACCTCTCGCCCGCATAAAATGTATGTCAATTTATATAGAAATGGGTAAGAGGGGACATAATTCACTTTTAGGAGAGATCTTCCATGAAGTTGGACTATTGATGAGCTTTCAAAAGAACTCACGATTTAAGCTTCATGATTATATTCCAGCTAGCACCAACGTAAGGCTAAGTCTCCCTGTAATCTTCATGACAGTGCAAGTTTGTACTACTACTCGGTTTATTAATTCTTAGGCTCTGTAAAAAATATTAGGATAAATTATGCTTAATTGCAGTTTATTTTTTATCAAACCCCAAGGTTTCATTTTCCTTTTTTGGGATAACCTGTAAAATAAACTGAAACTTCAATTCGAGGGGCTAGATTGAAAATTGTTGTTAAACTGCTCTGGTTAATATGTAATTTTTAACCAGAACTTATCGAATAAATAGTAATAGCCAGTGTTAAAGTTAACTGAAAATTTAATGTATGCAATTTAAACCAAAAGTTATAGCTGATGGCAAGATATGAATTAAATGTTAATGGAGTCAAGGGCATGTAGGTCGTATACATTCTTTACTTGCAATTAGAACCATTACTCAAAATATGAAAGGAAACACTTTCTAGACATAAGTATTCATTTAGTTTATAGTTCCCAACAGATGGAATATGAAACTTTTTTGGTCAGTTGGTTGTGGTTTCACTATCCTTTCCATCTTGGTCGTATTTATTGCACTCAGAATCATTACTCGGAATGTAAAAGGAAACAAGTATTGTTTCCTAGTTTACTTTATAGAGATATAATTGATCATGTTACATGTCTTAATGATAATATACTTGTGATGTCTTACGATTCAAACTGATGAATTATGAGACAATTTTTGTCAGTTAGTTGCGGGTCCTCTCCTTTCAATTATACATTTATACAGTGTGTCTGAAGAAATGAGAGCAACTCCTATCAATACCTTGAATCCACGAAGAACGGCAATGGTGGTGGATGATTTTCTCAAGGTCTAGTTTGAACTACTGAAGTAAATGAAAACTTTTCCTGTCCATTATTTGTAACAAGAAAAAAGACTGAAATACTGTTCGCCTGTTTGATGAATTCCAATGCAGGCAGGAGTTGTTTCAAGCCCTTCTGATCTAAGATATAGGGAAAATCTGCTGTTTAATCTGCAACTGAAAGAAGACACGGGAAATGTAAGAGTAGGGAAGGCTGTGCACAAGGCCATTAAGCCTTCCAGGCTTCTTGAATTAAAACAAGTGTTCCATGATGAGAAGTTTCTTTTAAACTTAGGGAATAAATGCATTGACATGGTATTGGAGCAAGATGCTAGTGGTGAAGATGCACTGAGAGGGTGGCTAGTTGCTGCATATGCTGCACAACTTGTGAGTTCCTCTCGTCATGAGCTCAGTGCTAGTGTTCTGCATGAGGCTTATGAGAAAATGAATGGTGTGTTTCCTATATTCTTGAAAGAATTACAGAACAAAGGGTGGTACACTGATCGGTTTTTGGATGGAACTGGGAGCCGTTTTGCATTATAGTGCTCCTAAAAGTTCCATTTTGCACACCATCAAGTCACAAATTCATATTATAATTGTGCCAAATGTTTTATCTGGTCTATTTGATTTCAAACTTAGTAACACCTTATTTACTTGTTCATATTCTTTTTCAAACGGGAGAAATACTAAAGTTGTTCAAATGAGTATTGTTATATTTGTTAGTCAGTAAGGAAAAATGATAGAACTTGAGAATTTTAATAGCTAGAAAGTAGTTTTTATTGCTCTTCGTACCTTTTCACCCATGTTATTATTAGTTCAACAATTAATTTGATGAAATACTTTTAATTTAATAAATTTGCTTGACACCTTTTAAATAGTTAGTGGAAACAGACTGTTATGCTTGTGAAAACAACATTTTTGACCAATAACTCCATTAAAAGTGATCTAACTAATCACTTTTATTTCGCTAAACACAGACTTAATAATTGCTAACTGATTGGAGATTCTCATCGTTACTACTAGTTTGATATTTCAATTTTATTAACGAATTTAAACATTGTTGTTGGGAAATCCCGTGTTTGTTTTTCTCTAGTTTGCACTGACTAATATTCTCAGATATTTTTTCAAGAGATTCTTCTCAAATGCTAATTAATAATCAGGTTTAGGGAAAACTTAGCATAAGGTTAGAAGATGCACACGCAAGATGGGGTAAAACTAAAGTAGTGACTACAATGACAAAAATTATTTAATTCCTACACATTCTAGCAAAATATATTTACAGTATTTTATTAATTATGACTTATAATTATGTTTTATTTTAATATTATATTTGGATATTGTTATGCTTTGTTTTTTTTTGTTATATTCGAGGGTTTTAATAATAAAATTTAAATTTATTTTACTGTTTAATCTCTACAAATAAAAAAATGATTATAAATAATTTTTAATCATCAAATAATCTATAAATAATTTTTTATAAATTATAAATAATTTATTAAAAATGATTTATAAAAAAATTTATTGTCTGACATTTCTATATGGTCTACTAAATCATCAAAAGGCTCCACCTAAACATGAACTTCTCATTTTCTTTCTCTAAATCTCTACACATCATAGTCATTTTAGTCTTATCAAATGCGATGTCCCTTATAATAAAGCATCTAGCCTTCCCAGGCTCCAATCCTCACAACTTATACCTCTTCACACCTTCCATGTTTCAATGAAGATACATCTTTTAGTCCATGCTTCAAGTTTATCCTTTCTAACATGTGCAAATGTCAAGGTGTCAAACACCTTCAGATTCTCATATCTGCTAGCCTTCCATTCCAACTTCCATAAGAGTCTTGTAATTTGGAGTAGACGACGAACTCCTATTTATTGGGTAGATAACAGTATTTGCAATTTCTCCTCAAAAGGACTTAGTCAATCTAGCTCCCAGCAACATACTTCTATTTTGTTCATCCTCTTAACCATCCATTTTGTCGTGGTGTACCTGCAACCGTCTTATGTCTCTTTATATCTTCTACCCTGCAAAACTCATTAAACTTCCCCTGAAACAAACTTCAATTCACTCTTTAAACACTTTTAGTTTGGTCTTCTATTGATTACTCACCATGTGCTACTCCTTAAACCTGTAAAAAGTCCCAGTCTTACTTTTCAAGATATAGATTCACACTCTCCTTGAGTAATAGTCTATGATGGTGGTGAGAAAATAAGACCATCCACCATGAGTTTGAGCTCGTGTTGGATACCATAGGTCTACCTAGGCATACTCAAAGGGTTTATTAAACATATACTTATCAATCTCAAACTTCAATTTATGAGACTTTCTCAATACTTAGTGATCACAAAACTCCAATCCCTCCATCTTATCACCTCATAATAAGTTATGCTTCTCCAACTCCACCAAACCCTTGATGTGTCTCAATCTCAGATGCAACAACTTCGCCTTATCCTACATTGTTTGACTGTGCATAAACGTATGCCCAATCACTGTTGAATCATATAAGATACACATACCATTCTTTTTCTCCCTTCTAGCAATTATAGACACTCCTATTATAATCTTTGTCACACCTTGTTCAATCTTGTTTGTTAAACTAATCTGATCAAACATATTGGTTGACAAAAGATTCATTTTGAGATCTATTGAACATACCTCATGTTGTGCAACATCTCTTGATTATCAAACATATTTAATCTGATAGACTTCATCCTTACACCATACATGTTTTGTTGTTCCCAAGAAGGACTACTCCATTTTCTTTCAATTCCAAGATCTCAAAGAATTTTTTCACTGGATACATATGATAAGTGTTTCCTAAGTCAATTGACCTAGCTCCTTTGTGTATCAGACGTAGACACCATCAACAACTTGGTAGGCTCGTAGCTATTAAACGTTACAACAACATTAGCAAATTCCTTCTTGAAATGAGATTTTTTGCCTTTTTCATTTCTCTTCTTTTTGTGGATTACTCAACTTGGAGTAACATTCTTGTGGCAATTGTAGCACTCAACTTCTACCAGAGTGTCTGACGAGTATTGTTTTAACTTCTTTCCTTTAAACTTTTTTTCTTTCTTTTTCTTCAACTTTGACACATTCAGACTCAACTCATTATCCTCTCTCTTAGACTCTTGAAATTTCTAAAGCTCTTTAGTCCTTATTGAGGTTTGAACTTCCTCAAGAATAATGGTCTACTCCTTGTTGAACAACAAAGCATTTTTAAAATGTTTATACGTCTTAGACAAGGTGTTAAGAATAAGTAAAACATTATCCTCATCCTCAAGCTTCTCCTCAATGTTCTCCGGGCCGTCCAAAATCTTGTTGAAATCCATTAGCTGCTCCACCATCGTTCTTAACTCAATCATCCTTAATGAATAAAATTGTTCCTTCAAACATAGTATGTATGCCAAAGACTTAGTCATTATCCTCTCTCTTAGACTCTTGAAATTTCTAAAGCTCTTTAGTCCTTTTGAGGTTTGAACTTCCTCAAGAATAATGGTCTACTCCTTCCTGAACAACAAAGCATTTTTAAAATGTTTATACGTCTTAGACAAGGTGTTAAGAATAAGTAAAACATTATCCTCATCCTCAAGCTTCACCTCAATGTTCTCCGGGTCCAAAATCTTGTTGAAATCCATTAGCTGCTCCACCATCGTTCTTAACTCAATCATCCTGAATGAATAAAATTGTTCCTTCAAACATAGTATGTATGTCAAAGACTTAGTCATATACAATGACTCAAGTTTCACCCACATTAACACAATGATTTTCTCTTTAGTAACCACCTTCAGTGTTATCACCTATACCGCTCCTGACTTTGTTGATCATGTCAGTTTGCTTCTTTTGAGACATAGACATTGACATGTTCGCCTCAACCTTCAGAGCCTCAACACAACCTTCCTGTATAAAGATGACCCCTATCTTAATTCTTCACAATCCAAAGTTATTCTTCCTGAAAAACTTCTCGATGTCAAATTTAGTGGTCATGTCTTCAACTTCTTAACTTTCTTTTTCTTGTTCCCATAGACGACGCTAATTGTTGAGTTCTCAACAATAATAAACAAGAAACACACAAAAAAGATTGAAAGAAAATACTTTATTAACACTAAAAACTTCTATACATAGAGAGTTTATCACAATATCGTGTAAGCCTATAACGACCTCTATATATAAAGTTTAAGTTAAAGGAACAACAGAAAAATCGTTAAAAAAAAACATTAACAAGATGCACTATATAATCTAACTAGTCTTAATACTACTACCAAATGATTTATAATAAATAATCTAATTATTCGACTGAGCTTTCTAAGTTTCTTATACAAAATTTAGAGTCATCAAACACTATATAAACCAAAATTCACGTTATTTATGTAATGAGATATAAAAGAGATGTACAACCCAAGAGAGTTCAAGATTTTGTAGACATTCATTAATGATACAACAAATAATGATTGAGATAATTCACAAAAGTAAAATCACTATATCATACCCTTCACTTTTTAATTTAAATAATTACAAGTTTCTTCTTTAGATTAAATTTTCTGTATTATTTTATATTTTAAAGTCGACATAAATTTTGCTACTTTAAAGCAATCCATTCCACTTTTTTGCAGCTTTGTATAAAATATAAGAGGCAGGTTTACCCAAACGAAGAAAAGTAGGAATACTGAATCAAAATTTGGTCCAAGTACATTTAACTAGCAAGGAAAAAGGTTTTTTCAAACATCATATTAACATAATTGTTAGTTGAACAATATTAGAATTATCGAAATTCGTACTTTGCTTAGAAGTCAAGTTAAAAGTTTTTCCTTTAAAAGAAAAAGTTTAAAAACTCACTTTTCAATAATCAAAACAGTCAAAAGTAGGGTTCAAATAATTTGATTGTGAGACGTCTTCATCTTCTCATAGAGTAATTAGGTATACATGTTTATTTAACTTATAAGATGTCATCGTAGTGGAGTTGGACTTGTTATGCATACTAAACATATTGAAATCATTTTATCATATTTTTCATGGATATCACGAAATCATTATCCACAGCTTTAAAGATATCATGTGGGATATCATCCTTTTGTTTTATATTAATTTATATTGGGAAATGAACATTTAAAATAATAAAAATATAGAAAGTGTATTAACTGAAACTTATTTTTATCGTGAGAAATAATTTTTTAGAAATATAGACAGTTATTTGTAGCCTCCATAATTGTTAAATAATTTAAAATTACGTACTCAGATTGCATATAAGTAAGAACATTACAAAACTAATATGTTGCGAGATTTTTAAAAACCCTAAGCAGTCATCACATCTCTTAATTATATGTCAGTTTATGTTTTGGACCCTCTGTATTCACAATTTGAATATAATAAATGCATTTCATTCAAAATATTTTTCTTTTATCTTAGATGTAAATCAACATTTAACTTTATTGGACACGAAATCAAACCACATATTATATTTATGTTAGAAATAAGAAATTTATAAACATTATTAATGGTTACGGCTAAAATTTAAGTGTGTATGTAAATGAAAATAAAGTTATGTATTGTGTAATTCTTGATATGAAAATGTATTGAAAAACTTAGAAATGAGAACATATCAACTACTTGTACTTAATATATATTACACAACAATAAAACTTCAAACTTCAAGTTCCTTAACAAATATATACATAGAATATAAAGCAAAAATAAATATTTAATTAACTTTGTATATTTCTACTTCAATCACCTGCAATATTATTTATTTTTATATTATATATTTACAAATATACATATAATATATATATATACATATATAAAAGTGAACTAATTAAAGAAAAAATAAATTATGATATGCATAGCAAATATATATATCAATCTTATTATTCTATCAGCACATCACATGCCATAAATTACGAATGAATTATTGTCAATAAGATGTAGAAATTTTCAATCACATTTTAATGAAGTAATGTAAGTTGTCACAATTAATTTTTGGCAGAAAACTTATATTAAACATGTCTAACAAAAAATACACATAATTTTCATAACCTGACACATCAATTTCTTTTATCTAATCACCACTTGATGTCTTAATCTACTTGATAAGATAATCACTTAAATATAAGATATTTTGAGTTAGCTGTTTTCTAGTTTGTTTCAACAAATTATTAGATCCTATTTATTGTGTCTGATGGAATATAATAAATGCAACCTAAAATCTTGATTGAAATTTTTTTTAATAAATATGATTTTAAAATAAGTTATTTCATAATGAATTTTCTTTCCTAGGTTATTACTGACGATGACGAAGAGAACATACAATGAAAATAGGAAAAGAAGAAAGGACACATCAATTTAAAATAGTTTGTTTATCACAAAAAACTACATCCAGTTCTCAATCAATAGATTGAGTTTCACTGGGCAAACAAATGTTGTGAAATACATTTGGAGTATTCTTTAGCTCATAGTCATTCTTGGTTAATCCCTTGAATAATTTTTACATAAGTCACTCTTGGCTTAATTAAGTATTATTATTTTTTATCCTAGTCACTCTTGGTTGATCACATTATAGAGTATTCTTTCCCAAGTCACTCTTGGCTCGTGACTAAATTGGGTATTTTTTTTATTGAGTCACTCTTGACTAATTTGAGTATTCTTTACCAAGTCACTCCTAGCTAAACCGAATATTCTTTGGATACTTAACCACTTCTGGATACTCCCTTGAGTATCTTTTAGTAACTCACTCTTGACGTAACGAGTATTGTTTACCAAACAACCACTCCCACTACTAGCTAAGGTATGAAGGTCAAGTATTTACATGATCATTAGATTATAGAGTTTGTCTACTAGGGAGTGTTTATATCTCTAGACAAATACAAGGTTCATATAATTGAATAAGCTTACTAAGGATAAATTGTGTCTTTCAACGTATACAAGGATAAACACTCACTCCTAAGTAGTTATTTGAACACTCGCAATGTTCTCCATTAAGCTTTTATGGATCTAAGGATATGACAAATTCTCTATTTTTAGCATGAAGATCTCTATTTGAACCTTTGTAAAGGTACAAGAGATTTTAACATCATTTTGACACAATGCAACATTTACTCTCTTATTCTTAATCTTGATGAAAGACTTTATATGGTATTAATTATACATCTAATCAATATCTTTTGATTATAAAATTCAAGGTGTTCAAATGGTTATCATATAATTTTTAATTATCATTATTGTTAATAAAAGATTAAAAATATATTTAAATTTTAAAGGGACAATTTACCCACAAAATTAATTATGAAAATGATTTGGTAATTAGTTTTGATCAATTAGAAGATTTATAGGATTTTTAGAAATAGTAGATAAGTCAATTAACAAATGGATAACTTTAGTTAGATTATTTTCTTTCTGTAAATAGATAATAAATTTTGTTTATTAATAGAGTAGATTAATGAATGATAAATGAATTGTTTTGAAAAAGTTCTTGTGTATGAACACAAAAATTTGGTCTTTAAAGATGGCCAAAACTTGGTAATAGGAGTTTTAAGCTAAATAGTGATGGTAATAAAGTAGAGGTTAGGTAATTAAGGAGGTGAATGGTGAAGGGATTTGTAGTTATATGTGGAATGTCCTTGTCGACATTCTTCTTCAAGGTTGATTCTTCAATAATAATGTTGTTCAACTAATATTGTACAAATGAGCATGAAGAGGTTGACTCTATGCTCCTATTGACCAATTCCTCAAATTATGACGCTTACTTTTCTGTCACTTATCAAAGTGTGGACAAACTTGCTAAACAAGGTTTAAACATTATCCATGCTAAATGAATGTGATGGTTTCGTTATATATAATAAAAATTCAGTTATGCTATATTTCTCCCCTTTTTGGCTAAGATTAATAATAATAATAATATTAAATAATTTGTAAGAAAAGTGTTACAAAATGTCCAACATCTTAAAAACAGAAAAATAAATTTATTTAAAAAATTAGAGAAATTTTTAGAAAATAAAAATGCAAATTTTTTGAATTGTTTTTACCTAACTAGTTGATATATCAATGGTTTCTTTGACGAAACTAATTGATGGTTGATAAATTAACTCTCATAAATTAACTACTAGTTTATAGGTTTTAAGGTGAAAAGTTAAATTATTGGATTAAAAATATTTAACTAATAAAATAATTGGTAAATGTAAAATAACGTAAAATAATATAACTACGTAAATTTATTATATATATATATATATTTGGGGTGAAATTTGTGTTTTTAGATAAAAAAAATATTATTATATAATTATAATTTTTGTTTTTAAAAAATAATTATTTTTTATTAAATTTTTTATTGCTTTTATTTAATCTTTAAAATTTTATAGTTTTTCTGTATTAGGAGAAGTTATTTTATTTAAAATGAGTCGATTTGTTGGGTATTAATAATTTTTTTTAAAAAATAAAATTTAAATTCTTAATTTCTTAATTTAAACTACTATTACACTAAATTTTATTTTATTTTTTAATTTTCACATAATATCGTATAATAAAAAAATAGTTACTTTGACTTATAATTTTTTTTTTTAATTTGAACTACATAAAAAATTAAGAAATATACACTACAAGAGAATTATGAAATAAAAATCAATTTTTAGAGACCAAAATAATTAGTTACAATAGTAACTAAATTAGAGATCATTTTAGAAACTAAAAAAAATTGGTTTCTAAATTAGCTTGTATTATTGTTAAATAGTTTCTAAATTGGTATCTAATTAGCAACCAAAGTTTTTGTTAGCAAATTTAGAAACTAAATAATTGGTAGTTAAAAATTTGATTGCTAATTAGATACTAATTTAGAAACTATTTAACAATAATAGAAACCAATTTTTTTTTAGTTTATAAAATAGTATCTAATTTAGTCAATATTGCAACTAATTATTTTGGTCTTTAAAATTTGGTTTTTATTTTATGATCTTTTTGTAGTGATAAGTGAGCAAATACTAAAAAATAGTGTCATATATAATCTTCTCTATAAAATTGAAATATATACTAATAAATAAATAAAAACATATTAAAGATAATAAAAAATATTAAAATATAAAATATAGAAATAAAAAAAATTATAAACTAGCTTATAGTTTATAACTAAGTTAAAAACTCATAATTTAATTTTAAAATACGTATTAAATGATTTTATATTGTTTTAATAATAAATAAGTTAATTTAATAGAGTAGTAGCTACCTTATTGATTCGAGTATATAATAGTCAAGATTACTTATAGTTTTAAACCGGTTTAATAATTTTTTATAATATGAATAAGAAATATTATTAAAAATCATTATATGTATATATATATAATATTAATGGTATGTAGCTATAAATTTAAGTTCAACACTAACATCAGCAATTCAATATTAAAGTCAATTGAATATAAAATGTTTGAATAACATTATAAAATTAAGATAAATAACTTACTTAAAAATCTAGAGAATCATATTAATTATTCCCCCTTTCAAATAATTGCCACTTAAGATTTTGTACAAAAGTTACGAAATTTATTAAATAATATTTATTTTGAAAAAAAATATTTAATTATGTTTTAACGCTTACTCCATGGAAAAGAAAGATTACTATTATTCTTAATTCTCTAAAATGATAAATAATTTAAAATAAATAAATTATTTTTGTTTCAGAAAACACTTTCTATTTTTTTATATAATATATTAACAAAATAGCTCATTATCTCATTTTATAATTTAGTTTAAACATTTATATGGAAATGTTAAAAAAAATCATTTTTACTGTTATATATATATATTTTTAAATAAAAGCTTCTATGTTAGGTATCACTATGCAACTTAAGATCTCAGCTAGGCTGACACCTCAAGTTACAACAATCATTTACCATCACATGAAAAAAATATTATTGAACAAAAGAAAAATAAAAAAAAACACAAAAATACGGGGGACTATACCAAAACCCATATGTTAACAAAAACGATACATAGGTAGACTATACCTATTCATAAAGAATTCTAAGAATAGACAAGGTGGAAGCCTATTATACCAAAGAAAAGGCTATCTATGAAAAAAATCATAAATTAGCCAACTTATCAGCACACGCATTTCCTTCACGAAAAATATGAGTAACCGTAAACTTAATTTTCCCACAGTAAGTAAGACAAGCATTCCATCGATTACGAAGCATCCAAGGAACAGTTGTCCTAGCAGTAAACGCAGCACAAACCAAAGCAGAATCACATTCCAACCAGACATTAGTAAGCCCCATCTTTTGAGCTTCCTCCATAGCATGTATAACCCCATAAAACTCAGCAACCAGAGTAGTTTGAACTTCAAGAAATGCAGAAAAAGCTCCAATAAATTCCCCCATACTCCCACGAAAAATACCTCCGCAAGTAGCAAGACCAGGATACCCCTAGCAGCCCCATCAGTGTTAATTTTAACCCAGCCTGGTGAAGGAAACTCCCATCTAACAGGAAGAGGATGTAAAACTTTACCAGTACGAGTGTTAATACCAAAAAACTTGAGCACATTGAAATCGAACATATCATTCTTCATTGAAGCTTTAGACTAATTACCCACTAGACAAGTTAAATCTTTAATAACCAAAATAGCCCTAGAAACCTCAATCTTATCCTGAAAACGAGCATAATTCCTCATACGCCATATCATCCAAATAGAAAAAGTTATCACAGCTAGCTTAATCAATTTAACCAACGAACTACCATCACTCTTAATAAAAGAAAGAAGATCATCTTTATTAGAGAAATGATAAGTAGGAAAAATGTGTTGAACCCAACTCCAAATACGCAAAGCATTAGCACATTCAAAAAATAAATGTTGAATAGATTCCTCGAGCTTTTCACAAAGCGTACACATAGAACAAATATGCAAACCTTTATTTTGAATATGCTGATCTGTAGGAAGCCGCCCATGAAAAACTTTCCAAAGGACAAGAGTTTTGGAAGGCGGAATATATGAAGACCAAATAAATTTACCCCAACCACAGGAAACCCCTGGATCCAAGAAAAAAGTCCTAGCTGATTTAAGAGTGAGACGATCAAACTCATCTAGAATCCAATTAGGAATATCCTGTACTGCCCTAACCATGATATGACTAAAAAGATGAGGCATATGCTGTAAAGACAATGGAATATTCCAATCAGCACCTGTCCAAAACTGAGAGACTGTATCCGAACTACTAGCACCATCAGATAATCCTGCAATATTTGCTAAAGAAATAGTAGCACACCATTTATCATTCCAGAAATTAATAAGAGAACCTGTACCAACAGTCCAAGAAGTATAATCAAGTATAGTAGAATAAAACTGCTTAATTCCAGGCCAAAGAGATGACGATCTATAAACCATTCGAAACTCGTATTTTGATTTAAGGACCCTGACTTTCAAGAGCAAAGACCAAGGCTTGTTGCTATAAGCAAAGATCCAAGCAAGCTTAAGAAGATATGCATTATTTTCATGGTGAAGGTTAATAATTTTCAAACCTCCATTCTCAAGGGGAGAACAAATCGTATCCCAATTAACAGTAGCTATACCTTTTTTCAAAATATCACCAGTCCAAATAAAATTTCGACACCACTGCTCAACTTGCTTAAGAAGAGAAACAAGCCATTTATACAAATTAAAACTATAAGCTAGAAGACCCGTAATCACCGTATTGACCAACTGAACACGACCCATCATGCTAAGAGATTTACCTTTCCAAGAAGCTAACTTCAATTTGACTTTATCAGCCAAAGGTTGAAGAAAACGACCCCTTGGAGCACCAACAAAGATAGGCACTCCTAAATAAGTGAAAGGCAAACAACCAGGACTACATGAAAGAATACGCTGAATTTTGGTGATAAACCTTG
Source organism: Phaseolus vulgaris (assembly GCF_000499845.2). Taxonomy (NCBI): domain Eukaryota; kingdom Viridiplantae; phylum Streptophyta; class Magnoliopsida; order Fabales; family Fabaceae; genus Phaseolus; species Phaseolus vulgaris. The sequence continues at coordinate 41,496,298 of NC_023759.2, forward strand.
TAGAATTATCCATGGTGAAAAAACTACTCTTAGAATTATTAACATATTGGCCAGAGAAATCACCATATGTTTTAAGAAAATTACTCAAATTTCTAAGAGATTTATTATCCGCCCTACAAAAAATGAAAATGTCATCCGCATATAAAATATGAGAGGGAGTGAGAAAACCTTGTGGACTAGCCATATGTAGAATCTTCTTATCATTCACAAGCTTTGAGAGACCTCTACTAAGAACTTCCTCTGCAAGACAAAAAAGTATAGGAGACAAAGGATCACCTTGTCTAACACCTCTACTACAAGGAAAAAAACCCACCAAACTACCATTTATTCTGATAGAAAGCATAGCTGAACGGAGAATAGTACTAATCCAACCGACAAACGAGGAGTGAAAACCAAAGCGTGACAAAACTAATAGTAAAAACTTCCAACTTAGAGTGTCAAAGGCTTTGTGAATATCAACTTTGTAAGCCACATTGCCTCCGTGAACCTTTTTAGAAAGCAAGTTAATAGCTTCAGAGGCAATACTAATACAATCTTGAATCTGTCTGCCCTGTACAAACCCATACTGATTAGGAGAAATAATTCTGGCAGCCACAAGAGCAAGCTGATCTGCCAAAATCTTGGAAATAATCTTAAATTTAAAATTAGCAACAACAATCGGCCTGAAATCTTTAATAGATTCAGCACCCTGAATCTTAGGAATAAGAGATACCACATTACTGTTCATTCTAGGGAGAACCCAGTTTTGTTTAAAAAACTGTTGGACTGCCTTACAAACATCTGTCCCAATAATATCCCAACAAGAATGATAAAAAACACCACCAAAGCCATCAGGACCAGGAGCACTATTGCCATTAAGGTTAAAAACAGCATTCCTGATTTCTAAAAAATCAGGACACTTAATCAACATCATATTCTCCTCAGAGGAAACCAACTCAGGAATATAAGTACCAATAAAATCTTCCATATTGTCTATATTCAGGTCATGAGAAATAGACTCAGCATAAAGAGTTTTATAAAAATCCAAAATATGTTCCTCAATGAGTGTAGGATCCTCAGTAACAACATTATCAATTCGTAGACGATGAATTCCACTAGAATTATTCCTCCTCTTGACCACAGCATGGAAAAAAGCAATATTTCTATCCCCATCTTTAAACCAAAGCATTTTAGCCCTTTCTTTCCAAAACAAATATTGACAGTGAAGAGCATGATCAAGCTCCTCCTTAACGATCCTTTCTTGATAGAGAAGCCCATCAATATCAGACATACTAGCAGTCTCTAAGGTTTGTTGAATACCAAGGAGAAGACCCTGTTTAAGAAGAACTGCATTGTGAACATTGCCAAAAGAAAATTTATTCCAGTCACGTAGCTCAACTTTCAACCTTTTTAACTTATGATGTAAAATAAACATAGGACAACCAACAACCTTATTAGCCCAAGAATCATGAATAAGCTTCATACATGAAGCGTCTTGAAGCCACATAGAAAAGAAACGAAAATTGTTAACCTTCCTCAAAGAATTACTAGCAAGACTAGTAAGAATAGGGGAATGATCTGAACAATTTTTAACAAGAACCTGATAAGTACAAGAATCCCATTCATCCAAACACACTCCGTTACATAACGCCCTATCCAATCTTCTATGAATTCTATGGAGCCCTCTCCTTCCATTACACCAAGTATAGCAAGTTCCAGTAAAAGGCATACAAGAAAGGTCATTAGTATTAATCCAATCAAGGAATTCATTACAAGAAACTTGATTAGGAGCCACCCCTCCTTTACAGTCATCCGTCGAGAGCACAACATTAAAATCACCCATAATACACCAAGGCCCTATGAAGGAACTAAGATCCCTCCACAAAACCCGTCTAGCCACGTATGTGGTAGCACCATAAACACCTGCAAAACTAAAACATTTATCATGCAAATGACAAGTTACAGAAATAAATTGTTCATTTACCAAGAAATTCCGGACCAAATTAGGAACCGACAAACACCAAAGCTTAGCGGCTTTATTAACAATAGGAGACGTAGCCACCAAATGCATATTAACAGATTTGAAAATAACTTCAAAAGCATTAGTGTACGGCACCATAGGTTCAGCAAGAAAAACCAAAAGAGGTTTATGTAGTTTGAGTAAACTAATCAACATCTCCACAGTTTTGTGGTTTCCCAATCCTCTAACATTCCAGAAAAATGAAGAGACTTTCATTGCGACGTTGTGGAGAGAACTGCCTTAGCAGTTTTTTTGGATTTACCATTCTTCTTAGGTGGTCTCCCTGGTTTTCTTTTAGTGCAAACTATTTCCTCTCCAGTATCACTGTCATCCTCCTCCATCTCGTTGGGATCAACCCAAAATTTTGAAAGAACATTTGTATTTTCCAAACCATCAAGAGAGGAAAAGTGATTTTGCAGGTCCAACGATAGTGCTTTAACATCCGCAAAAGATTTAGCCTTCTGAGGTTCAACAATGGCAGTAGACGTACCAATATAAGGATCACCTCCCACATCTGTAGTGTCTAAACCATCAAGAAAGGAGAAGTGATTTTTTAGCACCAACGACGGGGATGGTACAGTCACAATAGCAGAGACCTCCTGATGACAACCAATTGGAGTATTGGGTAGGTTTGTAGTATGAACAGGTAATTTTTCCCGCTGAGGAGAGATGGGACGTAATTGAGGTGATACCACCACTGGATTCAAGACCTCCACATGATGAGCATCAAAAGGAGCATGAGACTCGGAGCCCTTGGCTTGCATAAGGCCAGGTGAATTCCTTAGCGTCCCCGTTTCTGGGAAATCCAAAGTGTGAGTGGGCAATCCCTGCCTGGATTCATGATCCGAAGCATCTTCAAGAGAAGGCATATTAGCAAAATCATCCTCCACTCCACCTGATTTATCAAGAGCAGTATGACCCAAGAGTGACCCTGCTTTAGCTCCGCTAGAAGCATTAATGGTCAATTTATCAGTGCAACCTTCCACGTGCGTCGGCTGCGGATCTTTTTTACGATACTCTTTACGTTGTTTTGGGACCTCAGTCCTGATCTCGTTCATCAAAAATTATCTTATGAGAAGATTTATGTTGAGACACAGGAGCACGACCCTGATCATGAAGCACTCGGCACTGAGCAAGCTCATGGCCTATCACCTTACAGTGAGAACAAAAAGGTGGGAGCCATTCATATTCCACACCAGCTACAAAGGTAAAGTCTGAGCGTTCAACCCAGAGATGATCAGGAAGAGGAGACAACATATCAATATCCACCAGCACTCTAGCAAACATACCCCTTTTCTTTCTCATAGTATTCTCATCCAAAACCAAAGGAGTACCAAGACATTTTATGATTGAAAAAATCACATGTGGCCTCCAATACTCCAAAGGCAAACTATAGATTCTAACCCAGGCCTGAGTTTTTGTACTCTTCATGGTAGTTGGAACAAAATCTTTTGGCCAGGCAAAAAGTCTCAAGAAACCCGGAGATAGCTTCAAGGAACCCATCCTGAGGACCCACCGCATGTCTTCTAAAGAAGCAAACTCAAACTCATAAAAACCCTTCCCGAGAGGAATTGCTTTCCACGGTCCAAGAGCCTTCCACACCGGCTGCAATTTTTTAGTTAAGTCCAGGTGTGTGAGAGGTTTATCTCCCTTAGAAAGAATAACCCGCCCATGTAAATGAGTCTTGCATTCCTCAAGGCCAGCCAAGTATTCTGTCTCATCAATCCGGAAGTGGGTAACTCGGACAAAGGAATATCGCATGTAGTTCCCAAAGCCTGAGCAAAAGTTTTCTTTTGTCCAGACTTAGCATATACCGTCTTCGCAGGAGATACTTCCCTATTCTTCAAACAATTCCATGGGATGATGAAACTATTAGAACCCTCCGCCATTCCAAAAGCCACTACTCACCGCATCACCGCCACGTACAACCGCCCCCACACCACCACTGCGCACAGGCCCGGTCGTTGCCGCCGCCGCACCACGCTATGCCCCTGGTCGACGTCACCCGCTGCACCTGGTGGAAAGATTCGCGCAAAACGCGATCGGAGCTGCCGCGCTGGTGAAAAACGGGATCGCACGAGATGCACACCGTCGTCGCCGCCCCTGATCGCCGCTTCGCACTGGTCAAGCGAGCACTGTCGCGCCTCCGCAAAACCCTAATCGCGCCTCCGCAGCTTATTTTATCTCTCTGCACGTTCTCCAGTGACGTTATTATTAATTACATCACTGTTACATATATATATATCATAAACATAAAGTAAAAAAATTATGTTTTAAAATTTATTTTAAAAAATTAAAAATAGAAAGGATTATTTTTCAAGTTAAAGAAGTCCTAAAATCTTTAAAACAATAACATGTACTTTAAAATGAGAAAATGCAATTCAAAATAATAATTGGAAATTCCTGGAAAATAAATGAATGTAAAAGCAAGATAATTGCTACACTTTGTATTATATATATGCAATTATTAAATTAATATTTCACTTGGAAATTGAAGATAGTGTTTGAGATGAAAAAAAATAATAATAATGAGAAAAAACTTTTTTCATAAGTTAAAAATAGGTTAAGAAATAATAATTTATAAAAAATGTTATGAATAATTTATCTAATTTTTTTTTTTGTGTTTGTGATTTTTTTTTCTTCTAGGTAAGTATTTTTGAAAAAAAAAAACTTTCAATACCTTAAATATGGATTATTTTCTTAGTCACAATTTTTATATGCACTTAAAAAAATAATTAAATAAAAAATAAATTTAAAAATAAAAAATAATTAATTATTATATTGTAGAGATTAAAATAATTATTAGTATTTAAAGTAATTTTTATTATTAATAAAATTTATAAATTGATATCAAACTAGCTATTAAGTTTTAATTATCAATTAATTTGGATTTAAAGTTGGTAACTAAAATCATGATAACTAATTATATATCAATTTAAAAACTAAATTTATAGATTTTATTAATAATAGAAACAACTTTAGCACTACAAAAAATATGTTTATTAGCATGGGTCAAAAAGGGACACTAGCTATCATTCAAATTTGGAAACTAATATCCTCGACATAGAAATAGTGGCGGGTGTGTAGGACACGTTTTTTGCGTAGGCCTAACCTACATGCTCCCCACACAAAATTATATTTTATATTGTTTATTTAAAGAAGCGTGGGCTTAGCTTACTTGGCTACATAATTTTTAAACAAGGGTGAGTTTAGCCTACATGTTGCCCATACAAAATTATATTTTATATTGTTTATTCAAAGAAGCGTGAACTTAGTCAACGGATTGGACACACAATTTTTAAACAAGCGTGGACTTAACCTTCATAATTTTATTACATATTTAAATTTAATTTAAATATATATATATATATATATATATATATATATTATGTTTGCGTGGGCTTAACCTACAAAATTTTAAATTTTTATTATTATTTATTATTTATAGTTTCAGTTGTGACCATTTGACCCACACATTTTTTTTTCTTTTTTTTAGTTTATGTCCATATAACTCATGCTTACCCACACTTTATTTTTTTTATTTTTTAATAATGAAGGCTTAGTGGACATTATTTAGAGTTTCTAGCATCACCTTCACTTTCTTTTGCAGCTAATTTTACTTTTTTGTGTAGTGTAGATACCAGTAATTTTTTAGTCTCTAAAATAATATCTAATTTAACTAATATAGAGACTAATTATTTTTAGTCTCTAAAATTAATTTTTATTTAATAATTTTTTTATAGTGATAAACTTTTATTTCAAAAATAGAAAAATAAAAAGAGAAAAAGTTAAAAAGGAGAATAAAAGTAAAGGTTTTTATACTGATAAAAGAAAAGAAAAATAAATTAAAAGCATTTATTATTATAAAAAGTAAGATTGACAAAAAAAAACCATAATCAATAATTATAACATAATTAACTTTTTCAATGTTCAAACATAATTAATTATGTAGCTAGTACACTTTTATTTTCTATTGTATATGAAAAGTGTTTCATGTATCTCTATTTTTAATTTTATGAACTTAGATTTTCTTTTCTTCCAAGCAAAAAGCAAGACAATATTTTTTCTATCCTTTTTTTTTAATTTTCTTTTCTTCTAATATGAAAATTTTTATTTAAAAAAACAAAGATCTAGATTCACATTCTAATAACTTGTTTAAGAAAGTATAGTTCATTACTATTTAATAAACTATTGTGTTTTTTCTTAAAAATCTTCTTAGAATATAGCATTATAAATATAAGTTTGAAGATAATTATGAAAGAAGTAATGCAATGAATAAGGTCAGAAATTGGAAATTGGAAATTGGATAAGTGTAGTTTTGAAGATTGTAAGGTTAGTCAACATTGGTTGCCCAAAGTCTATTGCCTTTGACCACTTTTTTCATACTTCACTCATTCTCTCAGCATTCCTCCAAATTATTTCAAGAAAACAAATAAAACAAAATGTCTCAAAGTCTTTTATTCATTTATTTAAACAAATAATTTATCTACCGACTTCATTGCCACTAGCCTCCTTCTTTGACTCTTTTTACATTCTCTCATATCATGCATACCCTACACTGCTAATTTGTCTTCTACTTAAGGCACAGTTATGTATATCTACGTTATGTCGACAAAATATAATACATAATTTTAGAATTATTTTAATTTAATTAGTTATTGAATTAAAATTTTAAATATATAGTTGTGTTATGTTGAATATTTAAATCAAAATATAAAAAAATATAAAAGAGGGTGAGAATACTTATTTGTGACATTCTAATCAATAATTATTGTTCTCACTACACTAAAATCAATAATTAAAAATTAATTTTAGAGACTAAAATAGTTAATTATTATTTGATTAAATTAAAAAATATTTTATAAATTAAAAAATTATTGATATTTAAATTTTTTTTATTATTAATAACAAATTATAAATAATTTTTAAATTGGTATTTAATTTTTTACATTACAAAAAATTCATTAAATAACGCAATTAAATTTAAAGGTAAAAAATAATTAGTCACTCTATTAACTAAATTAGGTACTATTTTAGAGACTAAAAAAATTATTAGTGTTTAAAGTGGTTTCTATTATTAATAAAAAATTATAAAATGATTTTTAAATTGGTGTCTAAATTATCTACCAAGTTTTAGTTACTAATATTTTAAATTCTAAATTGGTCTCAATTAGTTTATAATCTAAGATATTAGTAGATAAAGTCTTAGTTAGGGATGGCAAAGTGGGACGGGCCGTCCCGCGACCTGCTAGTAAAAAATGCGGGACGGGCTCAGTTTTTTAACTCGCTAACCCGCTTTAGCTCACCCCACATAACCTACAGCCCGCGTGATCCAACAGCAGGACGGGTTGCCCGCTAGCCACAAAGAAAAAATTGTGTGTTGACTTAGCAATGGCAAGACAAATTTGAACTGAAAAAAAAAAATCTAATTAGCTAAAACAAATCTAATCAACTACCAATTATTTAGATTCTAAATTTGGTACCAAAAATCTTGGTAGGTAATTAAATACCAATTTAAAAACCATTTAACAATAATAGAAACTAATTTAAAAATAAATAAAAAAATTAGTTTTTAAAATGGTCTCTAATTTAGTCACTATAACAACTAATTATTTTTTTTTATCTAAAATTAGTTTTTATTTCCTGATTTTCTTGTAGTGATGGCAAAAAGTGTGTAAAATATTTTTACACTTCATATGCACACACAAAACCATATTATTTTGGTTGAAAATTAAATTAAAAGACGATTAAATATTATATATATTTATCATATTAAACAAACAAGATAATAAACATATAAAAGTAGAACTAAACAAATCATTTGCTCTGGTTTAAGTGAGCATGCTGTCGCACTTAAGCAATCATATCAATAGAGATGACTTTGAGTAAAGGATTTGTCACTTTATTAATCAACACATTCAACCTCACTTTAAACGTTTATTCGCAATAAAGACAAACACCCTCTCTCTTTCTTTCGAACCATGTAATATTTTGCCTAAATAAAATGCTCTCAAGATTGCTTAAAGTATACCTTCCACTCTTTAATTCGCTAAAAATGTTAAATCATATATGTTCTTACGAACAATATTTTTTTTTAAACAACTATATTTTTTTAAATGAATGGTTCTATCATAATTTGTGATAGAAAAATATTTTTAAAAACTATATTTTTATGTATAAGTTTTTGTATGAAATGAAAGGATTTATGACCCTATACTTTCTCTTATAATAACAATAGAAATTTCTATTTACTAATATTTTTTGAAATCGTGGAATTGATTATCATTTTTTTTCCATAAAATAATACCATTTTAGAAATGAATAGAGGTAAGAGATCTAACGACTTTACCTCATAGAGTATAGTCTATTTTTATTCTTTCTACATATACAATTGGTTAAAACACTATAGTAAATAAATAAATTATTAAATAATAGTCAAATTTTAAAAAAATAATTAATTATTATATTAACTAAATTAGATATTAATTTGAAAACTAAAAAAATTATTAATATATAAAGTGTTTTTTATTTTTAATAAAAATTTATAATATAATTTTAAATTAATATTTAAATTAAATTATCAAGATTTTAACGATTGATATTATAGATTTTTTTCTTAAAAGACTAATAAAAGTTAATTTAAAATATAAAGTAATTAATAGTTAAAATTTATGTAACTAATGATTAAATATCAATTTAAAAATTATTTTATAAATTTATATTAATAATAGAAACTATTTTATATATTAATAATTTTTTAGTTTATAAAATGATTTATAATTTATTTAATATAGTAATTAATTATTTTTTTTCTGCTAAATTAATTTATATTTAATGTTTTTTTAGTGAAAAATATATTTTTGAAACTATATTTGTTTCTTTTTAAGATTTGTTATAGAACATTTATCCAATTTCAACATGACTAGTTAGGGTGTCATGCCATGCCATGTCGTTCTAAAAATTTATAGTCCCATTCTAATATATTAAGCTCATTTTCACGCGTTTGAGTTTTGAAATTTTTGTTCGATGATTTAAAACATGTTTAATTCCACGCCTTTTTTTAGTGTAGTTCATGTGCTACTTAATTTGTAACAATTGCTTAACAGAAATAAGTAAACTTCAGGTTGACTTTTTTTAATTTATATTATTACCTTTAAAAAGTATACTGCATTTTTAAAAATCAATATTTTTTATCTGAAAAAATATATAAATATGGGAGTAGTTGAGTGCTCCAACATATATAAAATACAATCAAAATTATACACAGTAAAAAAAAACACAATTCAATAGGAGTAGTGTGATTCTTAGTCTCTTTTTCTCACTAAAAACTTCTCCTTAACTTTATGCTGCTTTATGAAGCGTTGGGTTGAAGAAATTTATGATGTGTTTGGATTATGGAGTGAAAATATGAGGATTTGATAAAATACAAATGTGAGAATTTAAAAAGAAAGTGTAAAGAAAGTTTGTAAGGTTGGATTGTAGTATATTAGTATGAATGTGTGAGAAAAATTTATTGAAGTATGTCAGTGATATGATGATTGATAGAGTATTTTTGAATTATGTTTAATGGTGTAAAATGTAAAGTGTAAAATGTAAAATGTAAAATTTACTCTCTTGTATAAAAAATGGAAAAATAAAATATGAGTTATTTGTGTGTAGATTTTAATTAATTAAAATAATGTATATTAAAATTATAAATAAAAAATAAAATAATGTAAAATGAAAATGAATAAATTAAATTAAATATTTTTGTGGTATATTAAAATTTTATTTTATTATTCATTTTATTAATTTTTTAAATAAAAGCTTTCATGTTAGGTATCATTATGCAACTTGACATCTCAGCTATGAAGCTCGAACACTCTCTTAAATGATATATCGGTGTCTGATACTCGTACCGGACACCGACACTTGTATGACACCTGTAGGACACGTATACGTGAAGTGCAAAATTCAAAAAGTATTTGTTAGATTTCTGACAATTCTAGTACGGTTCTAACACAATTTTAAAAAGGAAAAATACATTAATTTTCTCAAAATTAAAACTTTATTGTATAAATTGTTATTATGATTATAAAAGTAAGAAACAAATTCTTGTGAACCACTCATAAAAAACATCTTTCTGCTCCAAAAAATAATCTGGAACATATGTAACATCCCTAATTTTACTCATATTTGCTAATATATTATGCATGCAATATCTAATTAACAAATAAACATATATTGTTTTCTCATATTTGTATCGCAAAATATATCCCTCTTCATAGGGATTTAATATATACATCCAAATAGTTCAAAAGCAAAACAAAGCAAAGCATTCAATTTAAAACTATCTAATCCTTCTGCTGCTCACTGAGGAGCTCTATTACCTGCAATCTCATCTGCTCCCGTGGAAATACACGATCATCACAGTTAGAGAAACAACACAACCAAATAACAGGGTAAGCTAGCCATATAAGACAAAATTTTATAAAGTTTCACTTTGAAATAAAAAAAAAACATAAATCATAAGTCTCATACAAATTCTCAAATCATCAAGTGTCATACAAATTCTATATTCATCTTTCACATGTCAGAATTCCACTGACTCATATAACATAGACACTTGACTCTACTTCCGGAAGACTCGTGCGTTGACTTAGACTCAGAGATCGCCACCTGTCATACTATATCACTGTGAAATCCACACAGCTATGCGCATATATAATCTCAATATCATCTCTCTCCTAGTATGACAGGGTTAACTCATATAACAGGTCAAGTTAGTTATCTTTCAAACAACTTACACATTCATATGAGCCTCCTTCGACTCTCACCACCTGAATAACTTCATCTATATGATTCCATTATCTCAGTAGAGTCAGGATATCTCCTTCTAGACGAATCCCTAGTCAATGCACATCCTAAACAATCTTAACACGATATTTTCTTTCCTGAAAATACTATGTCTTGATCTTACTTTCACATCATTGCACACTTCTTTTAACACATCAATACACCATACAATCATAACATATAATTTAACTTTCTAATAATCCAAATATATCCAAAAAGTTATTTAACAATAGTAATCTAAAATAAACTATGCTAAAATAATAAAAATAGCAATATTCATATTTGTATACAAAATTTTGGTTTGAACGAAAATATTTTAGGTTGATCGAAATCACACCAGAGAGCACCCAGAAATTTTGGTTTGAACGAAAATATTTTAGGTTGATCGAAAACACACCAGAAAGCACCCAGAAATTTTGGTTTGAACGAAAATAATTTAGGTTGATCGAAATCACACCAGAGAGCACCCAGAAATTTTGGTTTGAACGAAAATATTTTAGGTTGATCGAAAACACACCAGAAAGCACCCAGAAATTTTGGTTTGAACGAAAATAATTTAGGTTGATCGAAATCACACCAGAGAGCACCCAGAAATTTTGGTTTGAACGAAAATAATTTAGGTTGATCGAAATCACACCAGAGAGCACCCAAATTAACAAAGTCGCTGCTATAGCTAAAAAATTACTCTAATCAACATCAACAACCAATACTCAACAACATTATAATTGTATAACAGCAACCATATATCCAATTTCACCTTCAAATCTTCTAACCTAGTGTTTTATTGGAAATTAAGGCTAGCTTCCCTTACCTGAAAATTAGAAGATATTCACTAAGAGCTCCAAAACCACCAAGAACCCAAAGGTAACTTAACCTGTAACACAAAGTCCTAATAAAAAATCTAACTATATCACTAAGACCCTGAGCTAACAGAGATTAACCCTAAAGCTAAAAGGGTCACATGCAAGCAAGGAAGAAAACAACCTAACAAGTTCCAAATTTGACTCAAAGAGAAGAGCAAAAATGAACTTACTCTATCAGAGATTCTGATCGGGCAGTCTTGTAGTACTCACTGCCAGGAGTCTGATGATAGACTCTGATCGTCGAACAGATGAACGAGGAAGTCAGAATTGTAGAGAGAAGGGAGAGGAAAGGAAAAGAACTTTATAGAGAGATGGTGGTTCTTTTTAAAATGAAACCTGAATAACTGAATTTCTATTTATATGCCATTTTCATTTAAAATTATTCAAGAGTCATTTAAAATATACCACTTCTACTCTAAAGTAATTTTTCTAGATCCTTACAACATACTTGTGCACATAAATCTTTATTGTCAATTTATATAATATATAGATTTGTGTCCCCGTGTCCTACATTTTAGAGATCTTACGTATATCTGTATCTATGTCTGTGTCGTATCAGTGTCCGCGTCAATGTCTATGCAACATAGCATCTCAGCTATGCTGACACCTCAAGTAACAATAATCATTTGTCAACATATGAAAAAAAGTATTATTAAAAAAGAAAAAAAAATACAAAAATATGGGGGACTAGACTAAAACTCATATGTTAACAAAAACGATACACAAATAGACTATACCTATTCATAAAAAATTCTAAGAACAGACTAGATGGTAGCCTATTATACCAATGAAAATATTTTCTATGAAGAAATCATAAATTAGCCAACTTATTCCTTTTATTAATTAATATTATTTAACTTTATTAATAATATAATTAAATATCTTGTGTTATATTAAAATTGTATTTTATTATTAATTTTATTAATTAATATTATTCAATTTTATTATTAATTTTATTAATTAATATTATTTAATTTTATTAATAATATAATTAAAATATTTTTTTTAGTTTAATTTATGTATTTAGATAATTTTAATATTCAAAATGATTATTTCATTTGTATTATATTATCTTATTTATATTATATATATATATATTTTATTTATATAAGAATATTAATATTATTGATGATTTTCTTTATTATTATGAATTTTTTTAATATATTTTAAAATTAAATGAGTATTTAAATTTAAATTTTGATATTCTTAATTGTAAGATATTTATTACGAAGTGGACTTTAAGCCCAACTCAACCCCATAAAACCGGCTCAATAAGGTGAGGTTTGCACCCACTTATATATTATGAAAGGCTCTCATCTCTAGTCGATGTGGGATCTCCAACACACCCCCTCACGCTGAGAGTGATAGATAGAAGCTCGTGCGTGGGACTATATATTATGGGTGGTCCGATAAATGTCCTCATCTCTAGTCGATGTGGGATCTCCAACACACCCCCCTCACGCCGAGAGTGATAGATAGAAGCTCGTGCGTGAGACTATATATTTTGGGTGGTCCGATAGCGGCCCGATAGCGGGTGGCACGATAGGCTCGAAATGGCTCTGATACCATATTACGAAGTGGACTTTAAGTCTAACTCAACCCCATAAAACCGGCTCAATAAGGTGAGGTTTGCACCCACTTATATATTATGAAAGGCTCTCATCTCTAGTCGATGTGGGATCTCCAACAATATTCATAATTGTAAAAAAAATTAGATGAAAAAATATCAATATATGTAAAAAATTAAAATTGTTAGATAAAAATAAGTAACTCAAATATTCACAGTTTTATAAAATATAATTATAAAATATTTTTTATTAAATTTAAATAATATTATTAATTTATAATAGTAATGAATTCAAGAGAACAAATCTTATCTCAATTAACTATAACTATGCCTTTTTTTAATATATCACACATCTAAAGAATTTTTTTACACCACTCCTCGACTTGCTTAAGAATTGAATTAGGTCATTTATACATATTAAAACTATAAGCTAGAAATCCAGTAATGATCGTATTAACCAACTGAGTACAACCCATCATGCTAAGAGATTTTCCTTTCCAAGATATTAGCTTCAATTTGACTTTATCAGTTAGAGGTTGCAGAAAAACGACACTTTGGAGCACCAACAAAGATAGACATCTCTAAATAATTAAAAGTTAAACAACTATGACTAAAAAAAAAGGTGTTGAATTTTGGTAACAAACCTTGCAGAACTATCCATGATGAAAAAAGCTACTCTTAGAATTATTAACATATTGACCCAAAAACGTACTTAATTTAGATAAATTTTTCTATCAAGACTTGTATAAGAAAAAAATTACATTATTCTTTTTTATATAAGTTACACTACAAAAAAAAATCATTAAATAGAAACCAATTTTAGAGACAAAAAACAATCAATTACTATATTGACTAAATTAGAGACCATTTTAGAGACTAAAAAAAATTATTAGTTTCTATTATTGATAAATAGTTTTTAAATTGATATCTAATTAGCTACTAAGGTTTTAACTATCAATTATTTAAATTCTAAATTCGGTAACAAAAGTCTTAGTAGCTAATTAGATACTAATTTAGAAACTATTTATCAATAATAGAAACTAATAATTTTTTTAGTCTCTAAAATGGTTTCTAATTTAGTCAATATAGCAACTAATTATTTTTTTATCTCTAAGATTAGTTTTTATTTAATGATTTTATTTAGTGCTAAATTAAGTTATAACAAGTTGATTTGTAAAAAGGGTTTCATATAATTTTCTCTATATTTTTATTTTTAATTTATGTCTAAGTTAATTTTAATTATGAAAAAAATCTTCTTAGTTATTCTTTTATAAAAAAATCTTATGGAAAAGGTTGTACCAACGGACATAGGCGTGAATTATGTTCTAAGGGCATATTTTGTTGTTGCAGGGGATAATGCATTACGAATTTATTAGTATGGCCCTTTATGTAGGGTACCTAAAATAGAGTTATATTTATTTATTCTTTATTTTACCGATAAAAAAATTGTATTCGAGTACTTCTGTTAATCCACACTTCAATTTTTTTTTTGCTGATCAAAAGGAAAATTGTCAACACTATAATATATGTCAGTTCTAAGGTGCAATAAACTCTTTGTGGCATAATTCAAACCACATTCATATTTGAATTTGAATAGTCAGCTGTATTAAGATATTGCAGATATATTAGTTTTTTTTTCACTCGTATTTTCTTCAAAAAACAATTTTAATGGAGCACTTGTATATAGATATTAAAGTATTGGGTGGGTAGCCCAAAAACTGTATGAATATATCATAAAAAGAAAGCTAAAAATATTATAATAGAATGTATAAAATAATAGTCTATCTAAATTGCTCAGATAGTGATGTGTTCAATTGTCTTTTCATTCGTGTGAATAAGTTTTTTCAGCAACTTACCACGTTGAAAACTGAACTAGTTAAGACTAAAGGACAGTCAGACAAAGTAGGAATACATGGTGAAATGATGAAAGGATATTGAGAGAAGATCAAAATAAGTGCACTCTAGTTAATGTCATGCTGTTGTTCAGCCAAATATATTAGGCAAAACCCATGTTTTATTTGACTATAAAATAATAGTGTGAAAGAGACCTTACAGATTAATAAAAAAAATGATGGTGAGTAGCATGATTATAATAATAATATGGAGTTTTGTACTGTTATGTACAATACAACTGAGTTCCCCCATTCGTGCTAATATCTTGTATATATATATATATATTAAAGCACATATAGCTGGAGTGAGATTTGTCTGTACTTTAATCTGGTGTGTGGATATATATAAAAACAAGAGACTTCGCACTTGAAGCGTTGAACAATAGTTTGAGTTTTGAAGCAAAGAAGCAGTGATCAAAATGGGGAGAGCTCCATGCTGCGAGAAAATGGGGTTGAAGAGAGGGCCATGGACTCAAGAAGAAGATCAAATTCTCATCACTTACATCAACACTTATGGCCATGCTAATTGGCGTTCACTGCCCAAACTAGCTGGTACGTATCAAATCTAGATTACAGATTAATCCAATTCTTATTCAAATTCCTTAACTTTCTCATGAGTGATTAATCTACCATTAACCAAGTTTCTCTTTCTCTGTTTTTGATGAATAGGGCTGTTAAGGTGTGGAAAGAGCTGTAGACTCCGGTGGATAAATTATCTGAGACCAGACATCAAACGAGGCAACTTCACCCGAGAAGAAGAGGATGCTATAATCACTTTGCATGAAATGTTGGGAAACAGGTAAAACTAATAATATAACATTGCATCTCACATTATAATTTCTAGTGAGGTAGTTTAATTCATGTTAACTTCTCCTTATATGGAAACAAGATTCCTTTTTACCCAAAACCAAGAACAAAATAGGTTGAATGACTCCACAAACGATTCCATTAAGGGTCAAACAGTGAAGCAAAGATTCCCGAATATCTTCATTTTTTCTATATGTTTGGTCGTTTTCTTAACTGATGGATGGACATTGCAGATGCATGTGACTTCATAAACTTGAGTCTTGGAAGAATACAAACGCATATTAAATTCTTTCTCGCCAGCCTCGTTTTATTTTTCTTTATTCTTGTTTTCTGAAGAGAGGAATAGTTTAGTTACTGTTCTTTTTTTCAAATAATGAATGATTTGGGCCCATTTGCACTTTGATTTTTTCTTAGTTTTTAAGGCAAGCAAAATCATACCCTGTTGGATATATGTCGGTCTGCAAAGATTCTCCTTTTGCTGCAACATTTTCACGTGCTTAAATTTTTAGAAAATAACACAGTATTTAAACACACATCACATAACATTATTATTACTACTGTATATTGTGACTTTGGAGCAGCCAGCTATATGAAGCCTATTTCCTTTATTTAATGAATTTTTCCTCCAACATCGATTTTGTTCACTAATCTTGTGATAAAAATCGCGTGCAGATGGTCGGCTATAGCAGCGAGATTACCTGGTAGAACAGACAACGAGATAAAAAACGTGTGGCACACCCACTTGAAGAAGAGGTTGCCACAAAATTACCGACAAAGCCACGACCAAAAACGAAGCAAAAAACAAGCAAAGTTGGATGGGGACGCTTCCAAAACCAATTACCAAGACGCCAAACTAGAACAACAAGATGAGCCCGTGAACAACATGCACAGTCATGCATCAACCAAAGAAGATAATGGCACAGAGGATATGCCACTTTCTCCTCCCCAATGTTCTAGCGACATGTCTTCCCTCACCACTAGTGACAACAATAGCAGCATTAATAATAATACTAATAACTGTGACATGTCCTTGCACGTTAATGATATCGACACACCGGAGAACAATCTTGCATTGGACGAGGATTTCTGGTCTGAAGTTTTGTCTTCTGATGATAATTCCGGTGAGACAAGTGGATTTCCGAGCATTGATTATGGTCGGTTTGAACCGATGTCTAGCAAAGAAGGGGTGCTTATAGATGGTAGTTCGTCAAGTATGTGCGATGGCATGGACTTTTGGTGCAACGTTTACGCTAGAGCTGAGGAATTCAACCAGTTATTGGAATTATGATGTTAGCTACTACTACCAAATCCTTTCGATCAATGCAAAACAAACGTTTGTTTTTGTTTTGTTCTGTTGTTTGGATTTGGATTAATTGATCTCAGTCCTAAGTTAATTCGTAGTTTACTAGAAAGAAACTACTAATAAATTGTGTATACATTGATGATTGTTAGGGCACCTTAATACGCTTGTACCATTTGTAGCAAATAACAAATTTTATTAAATTATTAATATATGGGTCAGAGATCTCAAGTTAATGAAATATTAGACTAAATTATATTATATAAATATGGTATAAATCTTATCTTATAAATGGCTAATATTATAAGATTCAGTTTTTTTAAGCCAGGGGGCACTACTATGCAGAGTTTTGCTCCTCTGTCACAGCAGAATTGGTAGGAATAAAATTAAATTGAACACAGCTTGTAAGTTGGTCTCATATTTACACAATATATGAACCAATATTGATTAGGTAATAGCACTGTGATTTATTAGAACTGTTCTGCTCCATTGCAAATTAGAATTATGCAGCGTTGCTGCACTAGAAATTTGATGAATTTATGCAGCGTTGCTGCAGTAGAATTATGCAGAGCTGATGCATAGTGCAGCTTTAAAAATCAGTGCACGTGTACAAGTATTGGCCTTTTTTAATTAAGTGTCCTTTTAATCTATTTATTTTTTATTGATAAAAAAAATAAGATTGAGTTTAGTATGATTAAAAATTTAAGTATGAATCAAAGTTCCACGATAATTATTATAATGATAAAGTTAATTGTGTTAAGATTTTGAGTTTAAGATAATGAAAGCTAATGTCTCATTTGTACCGAATATTTCCAACTATATCTCTTCTGTAATAAAAAAACAAATAAATAAAAATCTTTATTTATTTTCTCCATTTTTAATTAAGAAATAGGTCAAAATCTTCTCCACGGCCAGTTAATTAGAAAATATTTTTAATATAACTTTTAAAATAATTAAAGTAAAAATCAACAAACTTATTTTTATGAACTGCGAAACTTATTAAATGATATCACATGATTTGTATAAATTATAAACTATTTATAATTAAATAACAATATAAAACTATTCATATATACACAATTCCATGTATTGCCACTTTTTCATGACATAATTTGTTATATCTCAATAATCTTTTTTTCTTGTTCCCATATGATTGCAGAATATTGTTGTGTATTTTTTGTAGTTTCCATTAATCACACGCCGCCCACCATCTACAGTTTAATTAACATAACTCATGATCATATCTTACCAAAGATTTGGAGTTATCGATCTATCTAATAAAAAGGTTTATCATATGCTAAGGGAAAACATGTAATGCTGTTTTACATAATAAAAGAATAAAAGGCCCTTATGTTAGCACTGTATCATCACTTTTTTTTACCGATTAAGGTTTAAAATCACTTTTCTCTATTATAACTTTTCAAATGACAAAAGTCAAAAAAGCTGCAACGCACCATCTTTATTTACTTTTGTTCAATTCCCACAACAACAATGTTTTTCTGCTCTTCAATGTTGCAAAGCCGAAACAAACGAGCAACAAAAAAGTGGTCCAATAAGAGCCCAAATTACAGCAATCTTGAAAGAAGATTGCAGTTTACACATTTTAAATTGCTATTTAAACCTTCTGCTTTTCATAAATTCCTTTTTTAAATTACAAAACGCAGCCCCAATGTGTTTTCATTGAGTATCTTGTCGAGATCTACAACAAAAGTAAGTTTTCATTCTGTGTCGATAACAACAAAAATGACATAAAGATTTACGAACATAAAAAACAATATATAAAACTTTTTCTTTTGGTTTCGAGAACAACCTATAAGTTTTTTTTTTTATATAAAAAAAACTATAAGTATTTTGAATTTGGGCTGAAGAGCATTTTAGCCCTAAATTTGCTAAATAGATTTTGCTTTCAGAAATATTACATTTGAAAACCAAAAATTATTCCGAAATAAGATTTAGAAGTATGAATGGAAATGTATAGTCATTCTTTGTTAAAAATATAACATGTATAGTCTACTTATTGGAGGGTAATTATACACAAATAAGTGCAATTAATTAGAATATTAAGAAAATTATAATACTTTATGATTACACTAATTCAAATAAGATACAAGTTGTACAATCTTATTTTATATGTCTAAATGAGGACTATATTATTACTGGAGAGGAGATGAAGCCATACAAAATGCAGAAAGTACATGATGATGATCTAATTATCAAAACACAAAAAACTCAATACGGAACCTTCTCCAAATACACCAACCCATGGATCATCACAACTTCGAATATAAAAAAAAAAATGTCTTAACCAACACAAACATAAAAAAAAGTACTTTCTTTTTCTTTTGTATCCTTCCAAATTTCTAATGAAGCGTACAATCTAGAGTTGTTCATTTTTATTAGTCGTTACAATTTTGTAATATTAAGAATTTGTTGTTAGTATTTTTCACATAACTATATGGTGTATAATCTTTTTTTAATGTTATTAAAATATAATTAATTAATTCATATTTTTTATTTTATTTCTTGTATTTAAATTGTATTATGGTATCAAAGCTCCAATTAGAAACTATTTATACCTCCACTTTTCAACCATGTTAAGAAATACCTCATCTTATATCTTAATAGGATCTAATTGAAAATCCTTCAAGTTCATCTTAAATTCGTTGAACTAGATTCTCTCATTAATCATTGTCACACCCGCCATAGCTAAAAAGAACTATCATTATTGATCAAAATACATCATAATGACCATTATTTCTAAAAACAAAATGAGATTTATCATTAGATATATTATCATATCAAAATGTACAAATTCTTTATATTTCTTTGTGAACGATTGAAGAGAAAATCACAATATCATAACCTTCTGTATAGTTCAAGTTTCGTAAACATTGTTGTTATTAGATGACAAATGAACTTGTGTTGGTGGGTATTGTGTGAACCTGTCATGATTTTGATAAGAGATCTTCACATTAATTGGTAACACGGGAATGTATATATACATATCAACCTCATAATCATACACACCCGGCCAAATACTCATATCATTCTCATTCTCATACCCGTCAAAATACGCATTCCCACTCTCATACAAATCCCCATTTAAATTATTAAAACACATTTAATATATTCGATTTACTAAAGCATTTTAGAAGTCACTCATTCCAACATTAATATCTCTTTTGTCAGTGCAAGTATTGTCTTGGCCTTCTTATTGACTCTAGCATGCTGGGTTCCAAGCCATCCTCTGCACCTATTGGTTGGTCCTCTGTTTCATTTTACCACCACTCATCTAGACATTGCCTTTGCCACCCAACCATTAAGCTAATTCATGGTTAGGCCTACTCAAGATCGTTTTTGAGCTACCACTCATATTCTTTGTCATCTTAAATTGCGTTAGAAAAGGTTTGATTCTTTTGCGAATATTCTTAGTTCAAATTTTTGTTTTTAGTCATGTTAATTGGGCAACATGTCTTAATTTGTGTTAATGTAGGAATGGTTTTCTTTGGCAGCTCTTGAAAAAGAAATAACCTATTGTCTCATGCTTGTCTTCTAAAGCATTAATTGCGAATTGCAATGACTAGCCTATTTGCTCAATGATTTACATAAGTGTCTAAACTTGTCGTTGTATTACTACGACAACCAAACCATCTCCAAATAAATAGGTCCCAATCCCATTTTCTCAGAACACACCAAACACTTGGACTTTGATTGTCATCTTTTTCTTAAGAAAATATTCAGGCTAGGTATAATGTGTCTTCTTCCTATTTGTTCTCAACTTTTTTCACCAAAACACTTCTTAATTCCTTTGCTAGTATTCCTATCCTAGTAAAGGTTAGTTAACATTTTCCTACCTTCGACTTGTCGGGTTATAAAAAGCAGAAAGCCAAATAACCACAGTCTCCAAATATGCTAACTCGTGTATCATCACAACTCTGCAACTCAAACAACGAGTCCTTCGTATAAACATCATATAAAATTCTTTCTCTTGGACCCCAGAATTTTAATGAGATGTACCTTTTAATAAAATGCTAAGTTGTACTGGTATTACAATTATGTAATATTTAGTAAACGTTCTTAGCCTTTTCTTTTTCTAATTAGTATATCAATATATATTGTAGAGTCCTTTCTTTCTTTGTATGATATTGAAAATAAAATTCATCAATTCAGGTCTCTTATCTTTCTCCCTTACATCCATATTGTATTACAGATTAAGAATTTTCTCCAGTAAGCTTGGAAAGGATGTAAGAGGCCTGCCTGCAATTAAAGGCACAAAAGATGTGCATCCCCCTTTTGTTAGAAGTCCACAAATCTCTGTTGTTTTCTCACTGCCATCTGGTTTATTGCATGTTAATAATGTATGTAATAAGTAACATTTAGTTGATAATTATTAGTTTTGTCCAGTTTCTTACAGATCAGTTTGCAGCTTCTTCACTTGTTTAAGTGGATTGATCTCAAGTTAGTTTAGCTCGTGTTTGACCCTTCTTTTTTCTTTTTTGTCTTTTATCTTAAAAGAAGTATTAAGGAGAATAAGGGTCTGCTGTTTAAAGAATATTATGAATTACACTTGAATGTTAAAAGCTCATAACTTCAGCATTATAATGAATTATGCTTGAAAAATTAAGGACCTTCTGGCTCCGTTGTTTTTTAAACCAGTTATCTTTGATGTCACAGTTGTAAATTAAGAAAAACCATGCTGCTTTTTATTTTGTTTATCATCTGAATGAAAAGATAAATATCAACAAAATCACAAGTTGATAAGTGTATCCACACATACTAGTCATCAACTATCTAAAGTTCCATATTTAACAATTATTACACTACAACTTTACTAAGATCCTGAACTTTTGGTAGGGGCCTTTCTACAAATTTCTTGCCATCATCTCTTGCGCCGCCATCTCTTGTCTGAATCTAGTGATGAACTCCTCTGCTCGTTCATCTATTCCCTGCATCTGAGGTGATGCCAACGCCAGTGACTCCCACATATCATCTGAGGCACAAGATCTACCCCCCTTTGTTGTTCCTTCTTGCTCAGAGAGCCTTTTAGTTCGTGGTTTGTGTGCTGTCTGTGGCTTCAACTGCCCCACCGAGTCACATGAAGGCTCTCTAAAGAGCTTATCAATGTACACAGGTGCAGGCTTCTTGTGGAACCCCAAGATCAAACTTCTGACTGAGGCTAACCTTTTGTGGCGAAGAAAACGTTTGGTAACAATGAACTTAGGAGGTGCCTTGGAGGTAGCAAGTTTGGTGGTAGGTTTTGAATGCTTTCTGGGTTTCTTCATGGCTTTGGATTTGGACTTACTTAGTTTACCAATTGTAGAAGTGAAGCTCTTCCATGCCTTTCTAGCAGGTCGAAGCCTTAGCCTTAGCTTTAGGCTTATGCAGGATTTCATGATTGGAGAGGAGAGAGCAATGCTTCAAATCAGATGGAAACTTGGTTCTTTTATAACATACATGTATAATGGGTTAGATTCTTCTCCTTTTTCAGTGTCATGTTGCAGAATGGTATATTACTGTTATCATATAAGGTGGGCTATGCTGTGCATGGTGGCTTAGTTATTACGCGCTGAATATTTTTGACAATAAGAGCATAAAGCAGCACCACCAAAGAGCTAGCTTGCTTAATTATTAAGCTGACATTAACTTAAAACTAGAATCTACTTTTTTACTACACATTTGTTAATGGTTTACATTATTTACCTTTTAAAACTCAGATTCTAAGGTTGCGTCGAAAATTCCACAGCATAATATATACGAAATATTAATATTGTTGTAAAAAGGATTTGAGAATCTCACCATATATTGCATCCTCTGTTTCCAGCTACGGTTTTAATTTACTTCAACCCCTCGTAATCATGATATGTATTAGTATAATAACAGGCTAACGTGTTTTTCTACACGAGTGTTTCATTCTTCTTTTGTTAAAAAGGAATAGTAATAATTAAGAGTTTATATGAACATTCAAGTATTGTAGATGAAAATAACATGATTGAAGAAGAAGAATAGCATGGTTATATAAATAACAATAAAGAGTTTATACTACTAATTTATAACTATATATTTGGTTTCCCCTGTTGTTAAATATTAGCACAAATTTATTCAAGTTTCTCTTTCTCCTTATATTTTTATTTTATTTTTCGTCTTTTCTCCGTATACATACTTTAAATTAACCTTTAAAATTACAATTGTTTTAAGTAAATTTCTTAATATTTAGTTCAATAATTCATTATAATTTATTTCTTAGATATGTATATATTAGTCCATATATTAAATGATTTAGATCAATAAATTAATTTAATTACTACTTAAATTACAACTTTTTATTATCAAATAAGTTAATACGTTTATGAAATTTAGAAGCTATATGTCCTACAAATATTAATACTAATTATGTTTAACAATTTATTTAAACCCTTAAAAAATTATTTCCAATATTAACAGCTTTTAAATTAGTATAGTCTTTTAATTAATTATTTCATTATTCTTAACTTTATATTTTTCATTTAAAGAACAGAAAAATACTTGGCACAATGTAGTTGAGTATTTGACATCTGGAGGTCCAATTCGAGGTGTGGATACAGCAAAATAAATTCAACTCTCTGAATTCTAGCCTTAGAAAAGTGTTCTCTAGCTTTGTAAATACTTGGCACAATGTAGTTGAGTATTTGTTTTGGAAAAAGTTGCTATGTCAAGAAAATTTTCCTAATCCCTCTTTCATATAGACCAAATGTCTAAGCCCTGAACTTACAAATACATAAAGCAAAAGGCATGGCTACTGATAAGAACACAATACATAATCTCAGTACTAATTCCTTCCATTCCAATGATTCCTTCATATCAACTAACATTCCAAAATCACGTAGCAGAGTAGTGATTCCGATTAAAAAGCACAAGAAGACCAATGACAAAAAGGGTAAAGCGAGTTTACCCAATAATAACACCACTAAGCTAAACAAAGATAATCAATCATGAACATAGTAATACACAGGAGCATTCATATATGATAAAGTTAAGATAGGATTAGGTTTTAGGAGCAAGCCTGGTTAGCCAACAAGAAGTCATTGGCTTGAGATGCAGCTGAAGCTTCGGAAACCAACGCCTTTATGACCAAAGTCTTAACCTCCCAGGGTTTGTAAGGAAAACCCTCTCTCGCATACGAGTTAACCAATGCCGCGGTTCCCTCCTTCACCAACCCTCCGAACGCGTTACTCTCCTCGTCGTTCCTCGCGGTGGCTTCCACCAATGTCAGATCCGATCTGTACCGTTCGTACACCCGAGACCCGAACACGTTCGACACCGTCGACGTCTCCGGAACCATCCTCGGCCACTCCTCCCTCCTCCCGCTCCAGAACCTGACAAAAAAGCAGTACACCGTTATCGCTTCTTTTCTCATTTCATGACATTGTTAATAGAACGGAACGGAGATTCTTACTGCGCGGTGCATCTTCCTCTGCTGCGAGTGTAGAGGAAGCCGGGAATACGATGCGTCTCTGCAGCTGCGGCTAAAGATAGGATCAGGAGAAGACAAAAGAGAAGTGTGGTGCAGAAAGAAGCCATTCTTGTCTTCTTCTGTTGCTACTAAATTTATTAGTGGTGAGAGACGTGAGGAGTGTAAGATTTCTTTCGGATTTGGCTCATGTTTGTTGGAACGTTACACTGCCACTGTTGACTCTGTTTTCGAGGGACACGTGAAGGCATTTTGAATTCCTCACAGAGTTCTGCACAAAGTTACCCCTGATGGTTAGTTAGAGCATTCCTACTCTTCAAACAAATTTGAATCTTCTTCCGTTCTTTTATATTATATGTATTTTATATTTTATTTGCAAAATAAGAGAATATTAATGGAAGATTGTGACAAAGGTTCACTTATGGGTGTTTAGTATAAAGAATGGTGCAAATAAATTGGCAGTGCTTGATATAATAATTTTTAACAGAAACTAATTTCAAAATTGATGAGATTTGTTGTATTATTATTTATTTTGTAATCAAATGTTTTTCATTATTGTCATTATTTTATTTTTCATGTATTTTTTGTCATTGTTCTATGTTCGAATTAGTAACTCCTAGTTGAAATTTTCATGGTTTCTCGTCAGTTTCATCAGCAGCCTCTTGTAGATTTTTAGAAGTAATGATTCCTTGCCATCACCTTATAACAACGCAAATTTGATCAATGCAAACTATTAAGAACCTTTGTTTTTTAATTTCAGTCATATGAACACCAAATTATATGCAAAGTGTATATAGTAAACATAGGTTACATATTTTTAGTTTCATGACACAAGAATATCAGGCAAAAACACCAAGACAAACCTCCTTAAACAAGCAGCAAAAATTTAATTCATCAAACTTTGAAAAGTGGTTGGAGTGTTTGTCAATCCAAATGCTTTGTCAACGAGCTGCTTTGCGGATTCACGTTTCAATTCGCTAGCAAATAAATAAATCACGAGAATGCAGCACGCTTGGATTAACTTTGCTTGCGCTGATTGACGTTGTCGTCATCAACAATTGCTCGTGCCACAACACAGATTGAGGTGTTTAACAGAAACAAATGAACCGCTTAAGAGCCAAAGTTTTCAATTGATAAAGGCATTGAAAACCTCCAAACTCATTGCGTGAACATCACCTTATTCTTTTAATGTGATTGCGCCAAGTGAATCCACCGAACAGAACATGCTACTCAAAAGCACCGAATGAGAAAACATGATTTCTATATCAGTTAGTCAAGGTACAATTAAAACATGGACTGTGGATAAGGAAGGCATCTACCGA
Organism: Phaseolus vulgaris; assembly: GCF_000499845.2. Classification (NCBI taxonomy): domain Eukaryota; kingdom Viridiplantae; phylum Streptophyta; class Magnoliopsida; order Fabales; family Fabaceae; genus Phaseolus; species Phaseolus vulgaris. Next base: position 41,522,330 of record NC_023759.2, read on the forward strand.
GTACCATCAGAAAAGCAATTCAAATTTGGCCCTGTGAAGTATAACTAAACACACATACACACACTCACTCGTTAGGGGATATAGTAAATATTCTTGGCTAATGGGACCTCTCTTGCCCCCATGCTAAGAAGTTAGAAATAGGATTCAGTGTTAAAAATAAATTTGCAAGTGACAAAACCCAAACGATTAAATTCTTCATAATAGTTTCAAATTTTCAATTCTCAAGCGACTAAATCTATCTTGTGAATCTTCAAAAAAATAACAACAGCTATGTTTTGTTTTAGTCATGATCCTGAAAGACAAATATGATAATATAACTTCCAAAATCCGTTGCTATACGTCCCAAAGAAAAATGCATCTGTTTATAAGTGTGCTCGATTAGAATAATTTTTTCCAATATTGTTTCTATGTAATCAACGTGTCGAATAAAATAAAGACACACAGATCCACCATTAACTAATATGAAGCGAATCAAAATGTGCAAACTACATTAACATTATGAACTAGCCTGATCTCACAAGGATTAAATATCACAATCCTCGGGATGAAACTCCTGCCCATTACATATCTGAGCAATGTAAATCACCCTCACAAGATTGGACTACAGCTTATTACACGATATGAACAAAGACAACAATAAAATGCTAGAAGATTCGTGCCAACAATGCTTCCCTCATTCAGCATCTCGCTTGAAGCTAGATTCACCGTTCTTGTCCTTTGTGTCATTAACTATTTTAGTTTCAGCAACATCATTCCCCTCAGCCTCAGTTGCATTGACTTCAAGAGTGTTAGATTTTTGGGGCACCTTTCGATCCAGATTCTGATCAGCTTCAGATTCTTCTGATTCATCAATTTCAAACTTTGCAGGTACTTCATTGGGATTTTGAACAGCTTCCGCATCATGCTTGGCGGGTTCAGCATTTTGAGGTTGTTGTGTCCCAGACATTTGAGCAGCTTCTAACTCCTCATAGTTAGAAACTACCTGCTGAAGCTCATCATTGAGATATAAAGCCTCAAAAAGCGTTGCTTCATCATTTGTAGTGCTTTCCACAATCCCCTTGATGATAGAGAGTGATTGCTTGCACTTACCCAACAAGCTCACAGTTAAATCTTCCTGCAGGCAATTATCTAACGGTAAATGGATAGCATTGAGGAGTAAAGAAGAAGTGCAGTACTCTCATTAGCTCAATTAATAAAATTATACAAACACCAATTCATTATTTTGGTAATGTTGCCTTTTATTTATTATCAAAATACCTTCAAAGGTTTTGGCTCAGCCTCAGAATTCAATATGCTAGAGAGCAATTCGAGACTATTCCGAGCAACCACAAGATGCTCTTTCTTCTCCTCAACTGATATGTGTTGGTAAGTCGAAGAGAAAGCCGCGGGATCATCCATATCTAGTTCAGCTTCAGGAATTGGGTATCTTTCAGGGGGATCTACAGGATATTGATTTGCATGTGACTCTGAGGCATACGGAATAGGTGGTGAATTTCCTCCCGCCATGTCAAGTGGACCATCCCTTCCTTTCAAACTCTGCCATCAACCAGAGAGGATATAGAATTCAAATTAATGTGAAAAGTGAAGGAAACGAAAGAATCTATCACAGAAAAAGTGTAAAATGGAAAGCATTTGATTAAAAGCGTAGAAAATAAGTGAGAACATGAAACCCCAATACAGTATCGCATATCAAAATCAGTAGTTCGTAAAAGACAAAATTTCCACTTTCACTTGGGTATTTTTTGCATCATACACTTTTGCAAACAATGTCTAGAAGCTAAATACAGCAATAAAAATCAAGTGAGTACCAAAAACAAATAATGAAAAAGACAAAACATAATAGAGAGCGGAAAGACAAGAGTGTCAAATGAAACAAGACAACAAAAAAACAATAAAAATAAATAAATCACACTTAAATTTTGTCAAATTTTGGCCAATATTTTTTTTCCTGCTATTACACCAACTAATCTTAATTGTTAAAAAAGATACTGTATACAGTGTATCTTACAAGGAAGATTGTTGTAAGTGATAAAAAAAACAGGATTATATACCATCTCAACAAGTTCAAGACATCAGTGTAATTTATTTATGAAATCCAAGAAAACCACAATTCCAACAGTATTGAATATCCATAAACTTAATAATAATTCAGTCTCCGTGTTGATATATTTGAGTGCCTTTCAGAAACCAATTTGAAAGAAGGATTATTCAATACATGGATACTATACAGCAGAATTTCTAATTCTTAAATATTACCTGTGTAACTTAAGGGCCTAACTAAGATAAATAAGAAAATTTCAGGAACGAAAGTGATGATTTATTTAGGGGTAGTCAAAAGAAGGAAAAAGGAACTGACCATATAAGTTTGACGAAAGACGGGAAGATAAGCAAGATCCTCGGAGTCGCCCCAGGCCCGAATCAACTGGAAAGCCCGACGTCGAGTGTCGTGGTGGGCCTGCGGGTTATCAATGAAGCGAACAAGGTCATCAAGAAGCTTCTCGGAAGCGATTTCGGAGAAGACCTTGTCGCAGTTCATGGCGCAGGCTTCCAAGAGGTCGAGGCTAAGAGTCTGAACGACAGGGCTCTTGTGGTTGATCTTCCTCTTGATGGCCTTAACGACCTCGGAGCCGTTAAATTGGTCGGCGTTGATCATGGCACATATCCTGAGATTGATGCCCCAATTAGGAGCCTCCATGGTTTCAAGCGTGGCCTCGTCGACCATCTTGGACTCCGGCGTGGGAGCCTGCAGCATTTCCTTGACCTTGCCGCTGACCATTCGCCCCATCTGGGCCCCACCCGTCTTGAGCCTCTCCCCCAGTTGCGCCAGCTTCAAGCGCTCCATGGATTAATTATGCCTTTTTTGTTGGTTTTGGGAACCCTAGAATGGATGTGGAGAGTGAAAAGATGATGATTATAAAGTGCAGAAGAGACGAGAGAGAAAAGGAGGGTGTGTGGTGTTCTGAATACAGTGATTGAAAGAAAGGGTTGAATTTGCTTCCACTGCTCCCTCACATACTTTTTCAATGCCCTACACTCGGATTTGTGGGTCACATCAATTCCTATTTACTTATCATTTTTAACATTAAATGCCTTCCTTTATACGTTAGCTCTTCATTCAGATCATCTCATTCATACGACACATGTCTCTATAATTTTTTTTTCTTTTTAATAATATTTTTAAATAATAATACAAAAATTCATAATAAAATATATCACTATGAAAAATAAAATAAACAAAAACAACTTAAAATAGAATAGAATAAAACAAAGATAACATGTGTGAAAAGAAAATTAAAAAATTAATTACCCACAATTCTCTTTGATCAAACTTTTTTATTACAACATAATTTTAATGCAGTGTTTTTATATAATATATAATAAAAAATTATATATATAATTATAAAATAACACTGTAGAATCTATGTTTTCAAATATAAAAGAGGAAAATGAGATAAAGGATTTTTTTTCTCAAAATAAACCCTCCGTTAACCCAAATAAACGTATTTTCACTTTAATTCTGAAAATAAACTAAAAATACCTTCGAAATAGTACTAGGTTTTATTTTTCTTCCTTCTTTTCAAATTTTTTTTTTTAAAAAAGAGAAGGATACTATTTCACATATTCGAGTGTAGATCAAATTCTTAAGGTGAATAATAAACAAAATTAGTTTAAGAATTAAAATGAGAATAAAATTTCTTTTTGTATAAATTTGTTAAAATTAATTTATTTTGAATAAAAAACACATTAAAGTTATTGAAAAGAATGAGAAAAAGTGTAAAAAATAAAGGACATAAAGTTCTTAAAACTTAAAAAATACAAAACAGAGAAATTCATTTGCCTCTTTGCTTTATGATAACAAGGCTCGTAATCATTCTTATCATTCCTTAAAAAAATTGAAAAGATACACGACTTTTACAAAGAAAATTCATACACTACGCATACGACTTCATTAAAAACAAATAAATAAAAAATAAAAAATTAAATTTATCTAATTAAAATATCATCTCTATTTTAATGCACAAATCATATTTTAAAATTACGATTTCTTATTTTAAAGTTATATGACTTCTCTATTTTTATAATTTTTTTTAAAGTTTGTGTATTTTGATAAATTTTAAAAAAATTATACTTATTTCATAAAAAAAAAATCCTCTCTTTTATGTTAAAAAAAGAGTGAATAGGATAATCTAGGTCACTTAAGTATTCACTTTGCATATCTATGGATTACATCATACACAACATACCTTACTCAATGTATTATTTGGTATTTTATTATTTGTATTTTAATATATATTTTTTATCATTTATAAATTTTACCTATTATTATTGTTTTCAACTTTACAAAGATATAAATTTTCTTCTTCATCCCTTTTTCACACTCTCGTCATCTTTTCATAGTTGATCAATTTCTTATTGTATGTGAGATACTTATAATATATAATATTGGATAAAAATATACACATATTACTATTATTACATTAAAAAATTGTCTTAGAGGATGATTTTGTATCGAAACCTAATTACTTAAGGAGGAGATGCACTACGAAAATTTCTTTAATTGTCTTGTCCCTATCGTGTTGTACCATATGGTCACTTTCTTAAAGCCATTAAGAATAATTAAAAAAAACATTGATTATTTTTAACTAAAGATGTGAGACCTAATTGATAACTTTAAAAATAGTGCTACTAACTTGAATAAAAAATACAAATTAGAAAAGGACTATTTTATCATAAAATAATTTATCCAAATTAAAAAGCATATACAATTTTGAAAAATAAATAGAAACACTAACTTTTTAAAAAAAAAATTATTTAAAAAATATAAAATTATAACTATATAATAATATATATTTATCTAAAAACAAAAATTTTACTTTTATAATAAAACTGTGTAATTATTTTCTTTTGTAACTAGATCAGTTAAACATCTTTAGCCTAAGTTCAGAATTTATAAGTTATAAATTTACTATCTAACATCTAATTATGAATTAAAAATTATTTTATCAAAAGTCAATTATTTTTATAAGTTAGTGTTTTTATTAAAAAAGTTAACTTACGTTTACTTTTCTCTTTTCTAAATTAAAGGAAAAATCCTCTACAATTTATGATTTGAATGAAGTGGAAAAATAGAGAAAGTGTTAAAAACAAATTTTGTGATTTGGATGGTACTCTAAATAATGAATCTCAAGAAACAAACATCCTGGGTTAAAGTATGAACTTCTTTCTTCTGATGAAAATGCATCCCCCCTTGAGTAATGTGATTATAGAGAAAGATCCTGATCTCTTGGGCTTTTTTTACCTTCATCTTTTTTATCTTTTGGGCCTTATGCATACTTTTGGGCAATTTCTTTCTCCACCTCCGTAGTTTTTTCCTGCACCTTCATATTTTTAGTTAAAAATACAAAATTGGTTTCCAATTCAATAAGTCAAAAGTATTTTTGGATTATTCTAAGATATATAAATACTTTCAATCTATGAATGATTCATTAAATTTTTAGAATATACTTATAAAAACTCCAAAGATAGAAATCAAAATATGTGATTTATGTCATTTAGCAAAACAATATAGATTGCATTTTCCATTATGCAAACCATCTACTAAAATTGTGTTTGACTTAATAGACGTTAATATATAGGGACCTTTTATCATTATTTGTATACATTCTCACAAGTATTTCCTTACTACTGAATATGATCATACTAAATATACATAGATCTATCTCATAAAACTATGAAAAACAAGAATGAAACTAGAAATCTCTTGCATAATTTTGTTATTCTAATTCAAAATCAATTTAATAAAACTATCAAAATTATTACAACTAATAACGGACAAGAATTTTATGATAAGATTGGAATAACATACATTAAAACACCTTAACAGAAAGTATGCTAAAATCTTTATCAGAGTCGTATTATTATATTACTCTAATTAACCAACATCAAACCAGATATCTTCATTGTCAGTTTGTTCAATCCCCTTCTATTCACCATCATCAAGCTATTCAAAGGGGTTTGAGATACATTAAGGCATCATCACCTCAAGTTATATTCTTTCATGTTGATTCTATTATTCAACTAAAATGTTTCAATGGGTTCTACATTTTTCTTAGAGAATCTTTAATATCTTAAAAAACAAAAAACATAGCACAGTTTCACGCTTATCGTTGAAGTTAAGCATCAGATGCTTGTCACCATAACTTCTGCATTACAATGGCCGATCTACCTTCTTAATGATCTTCACATCAGTCTCAACTCTTCTTCTCCGAAGTGGGGATTGCAGACATGTGAAATGATGATTCTCTTGATTCTGAACAATTCTATAACGATGAACATGGTGAGGACCAGCAAGTTGAACAACATGCGCATTTGAGTATGCTTAAGCTGGCTGAATTAAAGGCACTTGCAAAGACTCGGACACTGTTAGTTTTCTTGCATTTAAAAAGGCAGACGGTGCTAATAGCAAACGAGAAAAAGGTTGTGAAATAACATGGGCCGAAAACATATGAATACACAGAAACGGGCCCAACAAGGCTAAAACTGATTTTGAGTTGGATTTTTAAAAAATGAATGAGTCTATTTGGAGAAAATGAGACGAAGAAAAATATAATATCATTGTATATGTCTATTATAATCTTTTTATATAATAGTTTCTAAATTGATATCTAATTAATTACAAAGGTTTTAACTATCAATTATTTAGATTCTAAATTTATTAGCAAAAACATTGGTAACTAATTAGATACCAATTTAGAAACCATTTAACAATAATAAAAACTAATTTAAAAACCAATTTTTTTTTAGTTTTTAATTTAATCACTATAGTAACTAATTATTTTTTGTCTCTAAAATAAATTTTTATTTTATGATTTTATTGTAGTCAAAATTTACATAAGATCAAATTACCTTAATTTACATAAGGTTAGAATAGTAATAATATATAAAAATAATAATAAAGTTATAAATAATAATAGTAATTAAAATACACTTTTAAATAATAATAATAATACATTATAAAAAATAATAATAAAATAAATATAAATATAAATAAAATATTTAATAATAATTAAAATAAATTTATTAAATAATAATATTAACAATAACAATAAAAATAAATTTTGATTTTATTTTAAGAGCATATTTCGTATATGTATTTATAATAAAAATAAAATTATTAAATAAAATAAAATTATGTTCTGTACATCAAAATTTATTTGAAGTTGAAATAAAAGTTTTTAAAATTTATTGCATTCCTAACTTTAAAACTGAAAATTTTATTTTTATGATAATTTTTTATATGTTAAGTAATTTGTTTGAAAATAATTATTTAATGGTATTTTGAATAAAAATTATAAAATTTTAATTAGTTCGGATTTATAAAAAAATATTTTATATTTTATTATTAAAATATTTTAAAGATAAGGGTAAATTTGTAAATTTATATTTTACAAATTTTAAAAAAATTAAAAATATCTTTTCAATCATCATATCACTCACAAACTTCAATAAACAAAAATTTCACAACCTCACTTTCTTTACATTTTTCTATCAAATCACTACAAATCCACTTACTGAAATCTCTTTCACAATTCAAATACAATCTAAGGGTGTGTTTGGATTAGGAAGGGAATGTGTGGGGGATTTGAGGAATTGAATGTAAGAGGATGTGAGAGGAAAGTGAGAAGAAAGTGATGATGTTTGGATTAGAGTATGTTAGAGTAGATATGTGAAGAATGTTTAGGAGAGTTTTTAAGTGATGAGAGGGTTGTTAGAAAAATTTGAATTTTTTTAAAGGTGTAAAATATTACCTTACAAATTTAACGAGTTTTTATTTTAAAATAAAAAACTTTCACATATTCATAAATTTAAAAATTATAATTAAAAAATAAATAGATATTAAATTTATTTTGTAAGATAAAAAAAAAATATTTTATTATTAAATGTTATCAAATTTGTATATAATATAAAACAAACTCATTCTCCATTTATTTAAAATATTTTGTCGGGAGTTTTAAAAGTCGTATCTTATTCTTTTTTTATCAAAGCACATAAATTAAAGCAAAAGGATTATTTGACAATCTCAACGGATAATTTTTAGTTTTGAGTAGGTTTTTCTTTTTTTCTCAGATTTTTTTTTTCTTATTTTTCTTGTTGAAAGCATATGTATTATTTGTATGTGATATCATATTTAAATATATTATAAGAAAATAATTTAATAAAAACTAATTTTAAAGATAAAAAAATTATTAATTATTATATTGAATAAATTATATATATTTTTAGAAATTAAGAAGCTTTTATTTTAATTAAATAAATTTTAAATATAATTAGTTATTAAAATTTTAGTCATTAATTTTAAAATCTAATTTTTTTTTTCATATAAATTTGTGTGTGATGTGAATCTTGAACCACGTCATAATGCAAGATAATAAGATTATTTCTCCAACATGTTATTTTAATTGGTTCGAAAGAGTGTATCAAAAGAGTGTGTTATTAATAGTTTTGTAAAAATAATTGTTTAGGTAGTTCTGTGAATCTTCTTCATAACAAAAATAAATGACATCACGGACAAATCTTGAAAATGAGTTGAAGATCAATGACACCTTATTCATGACCATTTGGGTATTCATTGGCACCAGTTTCCATAAGATAATTTTTTTCAAAAATGCTAATAAAAGAAGTAAAAGATTTTTTGCATAAATTAAAAATATTGGTATAATTATTTATGTGATAAAATTCTCAATTTTTTTTTGAATTTATGGTAAGTTAATTTAATTTATAAAAATTAATTATAAATTATTATTTAGAGGATTAATTTGAGATGATTTATGAGGATAATATATATTTAACTTAGGTTATTTAAGATTATTTGTAGACAAATTTTGAAAAGTTAAAATATAACATGAAATGAAGAGAAGATGTGGAACTATGTATTGTCATTTTAATTACCCATTTAACCCTTTACAACGCATGTAATTACCAAACCAACAGATCCGTGAAGTGCAATTTACTGTAAAAAGAAAAAACTGACCCGTGAAGGCTGGTACCTTTAGTTATTTTTTAATATTTATTATTGTGAAATAATAAATAATATTATTTAATAAATAATAGTTTTAATTATTTTTTCTTAAATTTTTTTATTATATATATAAATTTGACGTTACATTAAAAATAGACGACCGATTTGTATTAATTTAATATATAATCCTATAATGATTAAATTAGATATTATTTAAAAATAAAAAGTTATTATTAGTATTTAATGTATTTTTTATTATTAATAAAATTTATAAATTAATTTATAGATTAGTAAACTTTCAGTTATTAACTTTATAATATAGAGTAGTTAGTGGACAACTAAAATATTAATAATATTTTAAAATTATTAAAAATTAGATATTAATTTAAAAATTAGTTAATAAATTTATTAATAATAAAATTAATTTAAATATTAATAATTTTTAGTTTATAAAATATTATTTAATATGATAATTAATTATTTTATTTTTAAAATTAATTTTTATTTAATAATTTTTGTGTAGTGAGATCACTACAAGAAAATCATCCAATAGAAACCAATTTTTAGAGAAATAATTAGTTGTAATAGTAACTAAATTAGATATCATTTTATAAATAAAAAAAAAGTGATTTATATTATTGTTAAATAGTTTTTAAATTGGTATCTAATTAGCTACCAAAGTTTTGACTACCAATTATTTAGATTCTAAATTTGGTAGCAAAAACTTTGATTGCTAATTAGATACCTGACTTAAAAACTATTTAATAATAATAAAAATTAATTTAAAATTCAAAAATTTATTTAGTACCTAAAATAGTCTTTAATTTAATCACTATAACAACTAATTATTTTTTATCTCTAAAATTAGTTTCTATTTTATAATTTTTTTAGTGATCTATTATATTATTATATATTTTAACAGATTTTTTTTTAAACATAACTAAAATGCATAAAATTTTGATTTGGATGTACAGTTTCAGTGAGTCATTATTAATTTCTTACATGTTGACATATAACAAAAGTTTATTTTCTATGAATTGTCTATAAAAAAATAATAAAACTTATAAAAAACAGATAAGATAGTTTTAACATAATGTTATATGTATATGCATCAACTATTGGATTATTTATGATTACGATCAAAACTTGATTGGACTTCTGATATTTTTTGTTCAATAAGGCATCATTTAAGTAAAAGGAAACAAATAAAATTGACACCATTAATACTCTGAAGTGAATTACTAGGTCACCAAGATGTGCAAATTTTGTTCCAAGAACTTTAAAGTTATTCAATGTGTTCAACCAATCCTTCCCTAATGTGGGGAAACAAAAATCTAATGGTTAAACACAATTTACACTAATGCAAAACTTTACTTTAAATTTAAATGCCACTGTAAAAGCTAAGGAAAAAAGAAAAAAGAAAAAAACTGTAGCATTATGTATATCGCTTTCATTAGAAATTAATGTGTCACTTTGCTTTGACAAGCACAATGTTTTCACAAATCTTAACCTTAGGAATATATTCCATGTATTATTTGAAAATCTTTGAAAAACATGTTCAAGAAAAATCTCAGTTGAAAATCACAACAAACATATTCTTCTTTGCTTTTCTTTGATAAAAGAGAAACATCAAAATAATGAGTATGGATTTGCTTCATATGCACAAGCTTTGATCATTCAATTTGGATGGGAATTTACCTAAAGTATGGTCAATTAAAAATTAGAAATCTACTCATTCAATGCACTTAAACTAACTATACTTTACAAGCAATGAAGGCATTGATGCTAAAAGAAAAGCAAGATTTCCCACTAGTAAAAAGTTAGAATGACATTTTTAATATATTTTATTATTAATTAAAATCATAAAAATATAAGTCAGCTTTGTTAATTAAAAAGTAAAATATAATATTTCCATCCACAAAGTTTTTTCTAATAATTTATTGATAGTTGAGTTTGTTTAACTTGCTAAGACTTCATCTTAGTGATGTTTATTAAAATAATCATTCGTTAAGAGAGATAATATCCATTTTATAGTTGTGTTTTATCAAACAAAAAACTTTTCTTGTAGGTGGAGTTTATTCTTAATATCTTGTGTCTAATAAATTAACTATTCATAGATTTTTTTTTTAATTTTTGACTTTGATGCATATAAATATAAATTTCCACTTATACAAGTTTTTTTTTTGAGGGATGGGAAGCCACTTAAACAAGTTTTAAAGCAGAGAAAAGTTGAATCCATTATCTTTATACATATCATTTTCATCTTTTCTTCTTCTTACCTACTTTCTTTCTTCAAAATCTTTTGGATACTTCTTGTTTCAAAATATCTATGACATTTAAGGTTTTAAGTTTCAAAATTTTAAATTAAGCCACTACTTTTTCCTCTTCTAACTTTCTTCAACTTTATTTGGTTAAAAAAAATAAGAAATAGTTTATGTCTTATTTAATATTAGAAAACACTATCAGAAAATCATTGAATAAAAATCAATTTTAGAAACTAAAAATAATTAGTTGTTATATTAATTAAATTAAAGAACATCTTACGGACTAAAAAAACATTGGTTTCTAAATTAATTTTTATTATTAATAAATAGTTTCTAAATTGGTATCTAGTAAGCTACCAAGGTTTTTGCTACCAAATTTAGAATCTAAATAATTGGTAATTAAAACTTTGATAGATAATTAGATACCAATTTAGAAATTATTTATCAATAATATTAACTAATTTAGAAATCAATAATTTTTTTAGTCTCATAAATAGTTTCTAATTTAGTCACTATAACAACTAATTATTTTTTGTCTCTAAAATTGATTTCTATTTAGTGATTTTCTTGCAGTGAAATTTTATTTTTTACTTTTTATGAAAAAATTTAAAAGCAATAAAAAAATATTTCCTAATCTAAATATCTCTTAAAAGAATATATTTATCAATTCCCAAGGAGAAGAGGACGAAGTAAAAAAATAAAAATAAGGATTAAACATGTTTTTCGATCTTGTACTTTTACGCGAAATTGGTTTTACATGACAAACTGATTATTTTTTGTTTCTAAAATTAGTTTTTATTTAATAATTTTCTTGTAGTATATGTATAAACACATCAATATTACAATAAATTTATGCAAATTGGTTCAGAGTTCAACAAATTAGATGAAGTAGGACATCCCAATAGATAACCAAACCTAAAAATACAAAATAAAAGAATTGACAGTCTAATTTTATACCAGTCAAAATATGTCCTATACTCTAACAAAATCAAACCTTATCATAAACATCTTACCACCCTTCTTTCCTTGATTCTTGTTATTCTTCCTTTCCTAATACAACTATTGGGAAAATCTTCATCAAGGCAAAGATAGTTCAGCTTTGGTTGTTAGGGGTTCTTGTTGTCCTATCATTGTTATTCATATGTTATATCATATAGTGTTCGTAGGTATGATGCCTTTATAATCCCAATCTTTCAAATGATGTAGCTCAAATGTATATTATTGTCTTGATCTTTCTAGTCTTCCATTGCCAATTCCATTTCAGTGATGATTACAAGATGCACTACAAAAAAAATCAATAAATATCAACCAAATTTAGAGACAAAAAATAATTAATCATTATATTCACTATTAGTATCTAAAGTGATTTCTATTATTAATAAAAATTTATAAAATAATTTATAAATTAGTATCTAAATTAGCTACCTAGGTTATAGTTACTAGTATTTTATATTCTAAATTGGTCTCTAAAAAACTAATAGAGACTAACTTAGAATATAAAGTAGTAATAGCTAAAATATTAGTAGTTAAGGGTTAGATACCAATTTATAAACTATTTTATAAAATTTTATTAATAATAAAAACTAATTTAGATACCAACAATTTTTTTAGTTTATAAAATGGTCTCTAACTTACTCAAATAATAACTATTTGTTTTGGTCTCTAGAATTAGTTTTCTTTTAATGATTTTCATGTAGTGGATGACCATGACTACGAATATCTTTGTCTGACAAGTTAGCATGATGGTCTTTTCTCCTCTTTTATGTCATTTTATCCTTAACAACCTCATCTTTTGTATTAACACTTATTTCTATTGGAATAATGTGTTATAATGTTCTATTTTTTCATGCACTTGATGCACCCAACAATGCTTTAACATTCCATTCTTTGTCTACTCTATCTTGATAGGATTGAATTAATTTGTCATCATAATTAGGTTCTTTATCATCTCTACCTTTGAGGTTTGATAAACTTGTTCCTACAAAAAAAGAAAAACATGTTGGAGATCTCACATCGACTAGAGATGAGAACAATTCATTGTATATAAGTGGGTGCAAACCTCACCTCATTGAGTCGGTTTTATGGGGTTGAGTTAGGCTTAAAGTCCACTTCTTAATATGATATCAAATCCATTTCAAGCCTATCATAGCAAGTGTTTGTGTTGGGCCTATCGTGTCACCCGCTATTGGGCTGTTATCGGACCACCCATAATATGTTATCCCACACACGAGTTGTCACTCTCGGCATGAGGGGAGTGTGTTGGAGATTCCACATCGACTAGAGATGAGGACAATTCATTGTATATAAGTGGGTGCAAACCTCACCTCATTGAGCCGGTTTTATGGGGTTGAGTTAGGCTTAAAGTCCACTTTGTAATAAAACCAACTTTCAATTCCCAAGAGTTCCACCATTGTTGTTTTCCTAAACTTGTCTACCCACTTCCTTGTTCCTTGTGCTACTATCATTATTGTCCCTTTTGAGTTCCTTTAAACAAGTGTAATATAGTTGTGAAATTGGACTTTGATCCTACTCTCATACTCCTTAGTTTATGATCATATTGGCCAAATATCCCACATTTAGTTATTTAGCACATGGTCTAAAATTACTCTCCATGCAAAAATAAAATAAAATTGTATGTTAATTTGACCATGTATACTTGAGTTTCACAATTCTTCCATACCCGCATATATTCTTTCTTCATGTTTAGAGTTGTGCCATTAATTCTTGCATCAATATCCTCACTAGGAATATTTCTCACTCAAACGAATTCTTCCTCCACTCAAGATATCATTCCCACTTGTTTTGTTAATATCCTACTTCTTGAGTTTTATGTTTTTGGATTTTCTATTCCCATACATTTGAGGAAACCTTTGGGAGAATGATACTTTACCACATCACTTGTCTTCCCAAAACCTTATATTTTATCTTCATGTTTAGAGTTTTGCCCATGAATTCTTGCATAAATGTACTCACTTGGGGTATTTCTCACTCAAACCAATTCTTCCTCCACTCAAGATATCATTATCACTTGTTTTGCCAATATCCTACTTCATCGAGTTTTATGTTTTTGGATTTTGTATTCCTACATATTAGAGGAAATCTTTGGGAGAATGATACTTCATCACATTACTTGTCTTCTCAAAACCTTATTATTTCCCCTCCTATACTCCAACCAATATTCTCCTTTTAAAAAAATCCCTTATAGTTCCCTCCCTATATAATATTTCAAATCTCTTTCGATCATCTTGATTACTTTTTTTATTTTACTCGTATTCATCATGTTTCTCCTATCCATTTTTTATTCAATTATATCTTCCAATAAACTCTTTAATTCATTTTCTAATCTCCATTTCCATTTAGTTACCAAACTCATACTAAATAGTTTTTAAATCTTTAACACCAAGACCATCTTCTTAATTTTAGCTTAAACATTTAAACATATTTATTATAAATTTTAATAACACTATAAAGGAATCGACTGATATTACGTTCTTCTTTACTTCATCGTACTTTACACTTATGAAATTCAACCGTGAGGACTCCCATGTTTGGTCATCGAGCATAGTATCTTGGATAATATAGTTTTTAGTATAAAGTTCTCCTCCAAGTTTACGAGATGATGAAACTCATTTGAGTTTGATAATTTTAAAATTACATATAATTTTTTCAAAATATCAGTAGAATAATACTTAAAATACGAATTTCGCAAAAGTAGTGGGGCAGGATATCTCTAAATCCTATACTAATACTTTCAACAAACTAATCATTATTCCAATACCATAAAAATATATTTAAAAACTATAGAGAGTATAATGTTAAGGTAAAATGTCATGTAAATTTGAAATTTTTTAATAAAGTAAAACTATACTAAACACAAGAGAAGAACCTACGTATACTTTGAGAACCAAATGGAGCAGAAGAGAAGATTGTTAGGAATCTAAGCATGAGTTTGAGTTTCACATTAAATAGAAATGAGAAAGTTCATAAACATATAAGGAAAAACCCACAAAGTCATTGTCTTTAGGATTTTGGTAAAAGGTGGTATCATAGTCTTTTATATGGATTGACTTAATAGCTCATTAGTGTCAAAATCTTCTATGCATCCCCTCCAAATATTCAACAATGATATCTGATGCGATGATTTATCTTAGTGATGGAATTAGAGAGTGAATGAAGAATCTTAAATTTATATAGTTTCTTTATATCAAAAGTTTTCCTAATAAATCTTTCAGACAAGCATATCTGATTAAGATAAACAACCATACATATTCTAAAGGATATATTTTGAACTGAAAATACTTAATATTTTTAATTGTTGTACAAAGTATTGAATGTGAGTCATTTAAAGTAATATTAATTATTAAAGAAACCAGATGCTAAAGATTCCGTACACCAGATATGAAAGAAAAAGGAAAACCAATTGATAAGCTTTTGGGGAGTGATGTTGCAATAGTTGAAGAGGTGAAGGAGGTGGCAAGAAGTCGAAGAATTCATTTAATTAGACAGCAATTAGAGTGCTTGTTGCTTGCTTATGGAACATGAATAAACCAGCTGTCTATGATCTGTATTATTGTTCTGTGGGTACACAACAGCATGGCTAGCTGAGTCCTATTTGTAGTTAAGTCCCTGAATCCTTAGTACTATCACATAACTAAAATTGGGTCCACTCAAGCCCATTACCTTTTCTCATAAAACCCTTTCTCTGTCTCCAAATCAAATCAAACTGTTACCCATTACAATCTTCATTTACTTCACCTAAATTATTTACAAAAAATTGGTACTAAACTTTATATGCAAAAATTCATGTCCTTAGGTTGAAATTGTACTTCAAGTTCCATCACTGGTACTGCCAAGTGCAGTGAAAACACGGTCTTCATTCTGTTCACTGTTATCTCAACTCACAACATCATGAAATCCTGCTTCCCCTCCAAATAATGAATGACCAAACACCCTGATTACTTCAATTATGAATAATCAATGGTTTACCTACCATATTCTAACACCACTGTGACAAAAATATCAATAAACTGAACCCTTATTCATTGCCATCAAATTTACGAACCTTTCCTCCACCTGCTACGTACCAACTACACATATTCTGGATATGAAAACAATATCATATATATATCAATTTCTATGACAATATAAATGCGATAAAATAATAATATTGTATCATGTTTATACTTATCGAACATCTAAAGTTGCGTATTGGAGTATAAATACTAGATAAATTTATGTTGTCACTTAGTCATATCTGTACTATGTTGACATTAGTTTCATGTTGAATCCATACATATCCCATGTATGCGTCTCTCTTTACAATTAAACTGTCACTTATACTTTCACTCATAATGCACATCGATATCCATTCTTCAATCCTCCATTGCTGCATCAGAAGCAGTGCCAAATTTCCAAAGGGACATAGGTTAGAGAATAGTGTTGGGGATTACATATCAATTACTTAATTACGTGACTAATTGGAGGTAATTCATGGACTAGTTTTTCAATATTGACAATATGTAAAGTTAAATCTTACGATGATATTAAAGTTTATTAACTTCTTAAACCTATTTATAGTCATCGAGTTTTGTAAACTTTATATTTTAGATATTCAAATATTGACTTAAAAGAAGTGTGTTGATGCTTAGTTTATGGAGACAATAACCTCCACACGAAGTAGATAATATTTTACCTTGATGCTTAGTTTTCATATATATAAGTAAGTGATGTGAGTAAATCATGTTGAGCTCTTATAAAGACAGGAAACAAAGGAAATTGGAGATTCCAAACAGTGGATGAATGTGATGCCCTACATGTATAGGGCTTGAAATTCTGCTTTAGCAAACAATAATCTCGGCGCACACAAACACGAGAAGAGTGAAATTGACAAACATACATAGATGTTACTGTATAGTTTCTTAATATATAATTTTGTTTTTGCTGCAACCAAATTACTGCTATATTTTCTCACAACTCATAACAGTAGATTCATGACAGAACAATGTCATCCAGCCTTGAAGTTTGACCACCAGAGAACTTCCTCCATTACTATAATGCTTCATATTTTATGAAAAAATTTCAGTAAATATTTTTGAAGAAACTTTAAAAAAAAAAAGAAATACATAAAACTCATTGATGAATTTTTGTAGAAAAATCTGAAGAAAAATATCAAAATATAAAAGATTCTACTAATAATCCCTCGCTCTCCGATAAAACTATTGATGCGGGTATCTGCAATGTTTGTATAAAATTGCATTCGTGTAGGTTTTTGTGGCTGAGCAATAACGATTGGTACCACTCAAAACATTAGTAATTTGACCACAGATTCTCATCCCATGTGAACTAAATTTAAAAGTGCGAGTAACAACACACTATATGAAGTGTTGTATGGAATTGATTATCTATTTTATGATGTGAAAGGCACTTCATGAATTGTCAAGTAAGCTTGAAAGTTACATTTACTTTGACATTAAATTTATATATATAATTGAAAAATCAGATACCAATTCTTATATCAACTAACTAGGATGGTCCACCCACTAAAGCTTATTTGGCGGGTGTGATTGAGATAATCTATGATCATGAAACATGTGGTGTCCCCTCACATAATTTTGAAATAATGTTTCTTAGTTGTTTTTCTTTTCTCAAGGGCATACATTTTTGCATTTGAAGGATAAGAATATACGTAAGTAAGAAAAGAAAAATTGTGAGTGCACTGTTGTGATGGGAACAAGAGAAGGAAGATGAACCAATACAATATTGAACAGAAGAATTTATATAATAACTCTGATAAAATTGTGTGGAAGGCAAGAAAACAGTCTAAGATCCTAGTACCGGATTTTGTCATGACGAATTAAAAAAATAATCGAGGACAAAGAATTCCCTCTCATTATGGAATATTTAATTGCCCCACTAGGATGCTTGTCCTGGCAAAACAAAACCATTTGCTCAATTAAACCATGATGAACTGTAATACATGCAAAGGAAAGAGAGAAAAAAAATACTATAAGCAGTGGAGAAAATATGAAATGAGAAGGATCATATGAAACTATGAATGCCCCTTTATTCAGCCAAATGTTTTCATACAAGTTATGCTTGTGTTAATGTGATTACTATTAACAGGTACTTCATTTTTTTTTTCCAGTTACTCTCACTCAATTCAATCTAACTGTTAACAATATACAATACTGAGTTCATTAATCTTTTTTTACTGAATATGATGATACTCACAGGGATAATGAACATGTAAAATTTAGGGTATTGACTGGAAATAATATAAGAGAGATGGTGGTGATTGAAGTAACAGAGAGCATGGTGATGAATATAAATCTGTAACAGTACACAGTACGTGGTCATAGCAAGGATAATTCAATCAATCAGTGGCTTGTTAGTTGGACTTTCTTGTTTCCTTTTTAATAAGAAATCAAAATGCCAGGGATGGTGGAAATTTTAATATATTTTAGCTTATAATACAAAATTATGTTTTCAAAAACTAAAATAAAATATTCTTTCCAGATAGAATATATATGGCTTCGCATTATAGATAGTTAATTTTTTTTTTCAAAAATTATTGCAGTACATGTTGTTTTCATTATCTGGCCTGGTTCAATTTGTTTTTAAAAAAAATCAAATTACTGTTTTTATAAGTAAAAGAGAAAAATATAATAATAAGGTACACGGATTCTCAGATCCTTAAATAAAGTAGATATCTTCTTATAAAACCCTCACGCAGACGATCTATATGTTGACTACTTATAAATCAAATTATTTAGCCATTTGTTTTAATCACCAAAGAATTCATTGAACAAACCAATCACAAGCTTGAAGATGACAAAGAATAGAGTTTGAATAAGGCACTTATACTCTTTATTTACGTACCTACATTTGGAAAAAGAATGCACAACCTTTCTTAAGTGAAGAGTTAGACAAAAGTATCATTTAAAATTTTATTTAATATAGTTATGAAATCTCATTTTATTTTAATATACTTTCCCAATAAAAAAGAAAATTCAATAATTTTATCTTTTTTTTTATCATGGTTAGAGTAATTTTTTCGTTATATTTTTGAAGAAGAAGTTGTTTTGTTAAATAAGTTGTGTTTAGAATCTATAATAGTTTTAATTTGAAAGGTATAATTTTTTTTAAAAAAGAAGCTATTTTCTTGAATCTATAAATGTGTATGTTATGTTCATAAAAGCTTGTGGTTTATGATAATCCTTAACAAGTCTAATTAATTATGACTTACTTAAAGCTTAACAATTCAAAAATAAATAAATAAATAAATAAATAAATATATATATATATATATATATCACTTTTAGAATATGAGTTCAAAGTGTAACTTCCACTTTTAAAGGTAAAATGTCTGCACTTAATTTTGTTCCGACAATTAAAAATAAAGTAAAATATAATAAAATAATAGATGATAAAAAAATTAAAAAGATAAAAAGATAAATATAAAATAAAAACAATAAAATGAGATGAAACATAAATAAGATACGTGGATACTCTTGAAAAATAAAATAAGAAAAAAGAAAAAAAAGGATAACATATTAATAATATTAAATAATAATAATAATATTAATAATATCAATTATATTCAAAATAATATTTACATTACTATTAATAATAATTTTAATATTAATAATATAAATATAGATAATAATATTAATAATATCAATTATATTCAAAATAATATTTACAATAATATTAATAATAATTTTAATATTAATAATATAAATATAGATAATAATAATATCAATTATATTCAAAATAATATTAATAATAATTATAAATATAATATTATTTATAATAATATTCATAATATTAAAAATATTAATATTAATAATAATATTACTATTGGAACTAATAATAATATTAATTTTTTTATAATAATATTAAAAATATCAAAAATAATATTAATAATACTCATAAAAATATTTAAAATAATATTAATATTAATTAAAATTAATGAATTAATAAAAATAATATTTTTAATACTACTCATGGATATATTCGGGAGTAAATTTACTCACACAAATCTATATCGGATAATATGAAAATTATTAATAATATTAATAATACAAATAATATTAATAACATTAAAAATAATATTAATAACACTAATAAATATATAAGAATATTGTTAATATTAATTACATTATTAGTAATATTAATAAAACATTAATACTAATAATAATATTAATATTTCCAGATATATAGATCTATATTAAATTAATATTAATATTATTTATAATATTAAGATTATGAATAGTAATATTTAATAATATTAATATTATTATCATTATTATTAATATTATTTATATTAGTATTATTTTTTATTGTTAGTTGGTAATAATTTATCTAATATTGAATTTATCGACGAATAGACAAATAGAAATGTGAGTAATAATTCCTTTGTAATATTGAATATATATGTGAATACAGATTTTTGACAATAATATATATATATATATATATTATTGAATTTATTTATAAATAGATTGATAAAATTAGTATATAATGGTGAATTTATCTTCATATATAGATTCATGGATAATAATCTATAAATAAATATGATTTTTAAAAATAATTTATTTTTATTAAAAATCATGAAATTTGTTTAAAGTGTTCTATGCACCATTAAAGTTTTTGATCTATAATTGTCTTATGTATTTCAAAAATTAAAATAAATTTTTGTCTTTATGAGAAATCAGATTTAAACCATGTCATTTGATGATGATAGAAGTCTTATTGGTATTAAATATCTTAGAAAGATAATGAAGTATATCATTCTCATCTATTTCAAGTATTCTTTACATGGTTGAAAATCTTCATGCAAAACCTATAATTCATTCCTTTACCTAAAATACAACAGTAATGATAACAAATATGGAATTCTACCCATTTTGTGGAATTCAATCTAATGTGGAATTCTACCCATTTTGTTATCCTTAACTTTTATTATTACTAACAAATATCATCAAAACAACTTATTAATATAGGTGTCAAGGTGATAATTGTTGTCATACTAAAAAATTTATAACAAAATTTTTTTTAAAAAAAGTAATGATGAAAAAATAATAAGAGTAAAATTGATAAATTAAAATTATTATAAAAAATTAAACCACATATTGTTATGAATAGTTATTTCATCTCTTTAATGTCTAATATATAACAACAAGATGGATTATCCAATGTATTTGTGTTGGTTTTCAGAATAAAACTTTTTTTTTATCTAATCCTGTATTGGTGCAACTAGTCATTTTGATATGCTGAACAAAAATAAATAAATAAATACAAATAAAATATAACCGTTTGAAATTTAAGTTATATTAATTAAATTAATTTTAAATTTAGATATAATATTTTGATATATAAATTGTAATACATATTTATGGCTAAAATATTTTTATTTTTAAAAGTATAATTATTATTTTTTTAAACCTATAAATCAAGTTTGTACAAGTTCATTTGTATAAAAAAATTACTTTATTTTATGTCTATAATTTTTTTTGTCTGATATATTGGAGAATTTTTGAAGCCAAACCCATTAATTCAGGCCCATTTGGATGAGGGGTCTAGCTCTCATATTTATACCAATTCTAAGATTTATTGCACCAAACAGAATACAGTATGAATAATCTTTCTCTCCTGTATTCTTTCTAAAGTTCTTGCGGTTCTTTCAACACGTCATTAATTAAGTTAAAAAACTAAAAACATTAAAACATCTTTGTTTTTCTTCAAATACATTAACACGATCTCATTTAACCAAGACTTACTTGTGTTTGTGAAGGAGAAAATAGTAATAATCTTCACATAATTTTAAGTTTTGAATATAATTGAATGAGGATTTTAAATGATTATTTACATAAAAAATAATATAGATTTTAAAAATTGTGTACAAATTAACATTACTACTTATAGGGTTTAAAAAAAAAAAGAAAAAGAATTGATATCTAGATTTTTTTACTTTGAATTTTAAAATATGTATCATAAGAATTTAAAAAAAAATGAAAAGACTACACATATTTATATCATTTGAGAGTAATTAGAGTAAATGATGTATAAAAATATATAATATTTTGGTTATAAGACAATGAAATTAATCCAAATTTTGACTCTTATCGAAATTCGTTCCACTAAATAATGTATCAAATTTGTTGTCTTTTAATATCACAAGATACACCCTTCTTAAATAAATTTCTAAGAAGAAAACAACTGTCATGCATGTTCCTTTTTACTTCTGAAAACGTGATTGCATCAAAATAGCACTGGCAATAGTGAATAATTAAATTTTGCATTATTTAATTTTAACACAAGCATATGTCTTATATAATAAGTACATGTTTACTTATCTTATGTTCTTCACCTAGCTAACATACTATGATTATTTTTTTTTCAATTCTCGACATTAAGGTTATTTAAAATTAAAGGTATTATATATATATATATATATATATATATCTAAATAAGAAAAAAAACCATTAAATCTTATATATAATAATACCATTGATATTTTAAGAAGAAACACATTTTCTTAATACAAAAATTTATAGTTTCAACATTTTACTATAATTGATTCTAAATATTAGAGTTAAGAAATTAATTTGTATTGGGAATGTGAAAAGCAATTATGCATTCAGAGAACTGTCATTAAAAGTTTGCTAGCAAAGGAGAAAATGTAAGTTACTTTAGTATTGTATCAAGTATATGAAACTTAATCATCTCATAGAATCCAAGTTTACTTTATAATATTATTTTTGAGAGTAGACCCTCTGATATTTTATTAAGTCTTTTATATTTCGTAATTTTTTTTCAACACATGGATAAATATTCAAATATGTGATATTTTTTCTTAAGCTAGAAATGAGGAGTAAAATACTTGATTAAACATTTTGAATTAGTTGAGATTTATGCATCTCATGACATCTAAATGGTATCAGAATGAAATTTAAAAGTAAGCAGAAGAGTGGATGGTTGGACTGCATTTTTTGTTGGGTTCGAACGTGATTTTTGTGTGAACCAATTAGGATGTGTTTGATTAGCTGGTAAGATAGCTAAAGAGTAAATTGAAAACATTTATTTGAATTTTTGTTTGTGTTTGAAAAGTTTTATAAAATGAGGGTGAGAAGTGGACAAAGGTGGTGTCAGAAATTAAAGTTTTATCTTTGTTGAGAGAAAGAAAAGGTTAAAAAGGGTAAACTGGTAGGGGTATTTGGGTAAATTGAGAAGGAACTGTCATTCAAGGCTACAGGGTCAAGAAACAGAATCATGTTATTCCCTCATTTTTACCCCTTCAAACTTTTTCCTGTCTCCATCCAAACCTACTGTCCAACCTTTCTTTCCAATTTCCTCCAAAGCCCTAATAACTTCATCTTCTTCTTCTTCTCTCTCTCTCTCTCCCCTACCTAACACAACACAAGAAAGAATATTAATACTACCATTAACAAGTCACGATGAAATTTTGAGTTTGCTCCACCCTTTTAAGGAAAAAACCCAATCCCTTAGCATTATCAGAAATCAAAGCTACTAAAAAAACCACCAACACCTACCCTTGTGACCTTGCTCAACACATATACTTACAACTTGCTGCTAGAGCTAAGACCAACGGGCCACTCACTCCCATCAATCTCATCACATTCTCAACATCAATAAATCTTCTTTTGCTTCACCATTTGCAGGTACATGTGTGTCACCTCTCTCCTCCAATATTTCTCTCTCTCTCTCTCTCTCTCCCTCTCTCCCATAGAATAAAAAAATAGAAAAAAAACCCCATCAAGTCTGTAACACCAATCAACAATTAATCAGACTTTGTTCCCTTTCCTTTTTTCATTTTTTTAAAAATAATTTTCCCCTTTAAGGTTGTTGTTTTCATTTACAGTAACTTCTAAAAGGAAAAAAACATTAAAAAAGAAATTATTCAAACAAAAGGACATTTCCTCAACTGTACATCCAAACTATAAGTATAGTAATTGTTTATCTCAATTAACCTTCATCTCTCTCACACACTCTCCTCACTCTGGTCACTGTCTTAGGGAACCCTAGAACAGCAACCCAGATAAACTGTTCCCAGACACACAGAGAAAATCAAAACAATTAACCTTGGATCTGCAAAGCAAAGCAAGCACTGAGGGCCATGGATTCAAATATTCAAGACTTTATAGACACATGTAACTCCGACAACACCTGCAACCTCATCGCCAATAGCACCACTACCAGCCTAACCACTAGTGCTACCTCTTCCTCAGCTGGTTCCACCTCCATCACCAGCAGCAGCCGCTACGAGAACCAGAAACGCCGTGACTGGAACACCTTTGGTCAATACCTCAAGAATCACCGACCCCCTCTCTCCCTCTCAAGGTGCAGCGGTGCACATGTGCTTGAATTCCTAAGGTACACACATACAATACACACCCTCTTAACTAGTTTTACACACCATGCACCTCTTCTTTCTCTTTCTTTTCTTTTTCTGATGAAGAACACATGTATCTTTCCGGTGAATCAATCTTGCTCGAACCAGATAGCATAAGAGATTACCGAGAGATGACAAAGTTCTTCATCTGGTCATACCAAGATTGTTTTCCTTCCATTGGACATGTGGTCTTTGTTTGTAATGAATGTAACCTTTTTTTCTATTTTTTTTTTCTGTAATTACTGTTGTGTGTGTAGGTACCTGGATCAATTTGGGAAGACCAAAGTGCACACACCGATCTGCCCCTTTTATGGGCACCCAAATCCTCCAGCACCATGTCCATGTCCTCTTAGGCAAGCTTGGGGGAGCCTTGACGCTCTGATTGGACGTCTGCGTGCAGCTTTTGAAGAGAATGGAGGAAAGCCTGAGGCAAACCCTTTTGGAGCTCGAGCTGTGAGACTCTACCTTCGTGAGGTTCGTGATCTGCAGTCCAAAGCAAGAGGAATTAGCTATGAGAAGAAGAAAAGGAAGCGTCCACCACCTCAGCAGCAACCCATGCCACTGTCTCTCCCTCCTCCAGGTGCAAGTGCAACTCATTAGGGGAATCCAATTCTCACGCCACGCCAAATTCTACTTCTTTTCTCAGCGTCAAAACCTTCTTCCTCAACTGGGATCTCTTATTTCAATTCCAATATGCTTTTAGAGTTATGGTCTAATTTAGTATCACAACATTTAGGGTTTATTTTTCTTCTTTGTCAATTTTTTTTTGTTTTTGCGAAAGCTGCTATATCTGGTCTATATAGACTGTTTGTCTTTGGATCCTGTTTGTTCAGGGAGAAGCAAAAGTTTAAAATTAAATTCTGGGATATCATGCATCTCTGCTTTAAAAGCAGACAGTGCGGTACTGGTAGTAGACTGATAGTGCGTGGGAAGTACTGAAAAGGTGGAAGTGAGACTGTGAGAGTGAATGGATATACATGGAAGCCATGATCCTTGTGATGAGAAACCAAAAGTATGGTATTATTATTCATAGTTCTACATGTTTGTACTTTTCGATATTGTCAAGCTTAGACTTGTGAATTAATTATGTGTCTTAATTTTATCATTCTAGCTTTTGGGATAAATAAATGTTTCAATTTTCTCCTTTCCAAGGATTGAGTTTTAATATACACTTGATAACAATTTTATTCCACAAATAGATGATTGTTTTTGAACCAGGAAACTACAGGTAAGAAGTCACTTCCATACATGGTGATGTTGGATAACATTATTTTTACATTTGGGATATTGATGATCATCATTTTCTCATATCTACAAATGACCACTCTTTCTCAACCTCCTTTTTTCCTCACAGTTGCCACTTATATGCTTTACTGTCTCCTCCAAATATATTTTTGTGTGAGAAAACAATGATAGTCCCTCTAAAGCTTAATCATAACAACTTCTGTTTCAAAACTGACAAGATTTATTCCCTCTCAATCCCTACTACTAACGGCTGACTGTTAAATAGATCAAGTTGATTGATGATACTGATTATGCTGTAGTGATGTCATTTCAAATGAAGTGAAATTATAAAAGGCAAGGAAAATTAATGGCAGACAATGTAACCAAAAACTTGTAATGCTTTTCTTATATTCATATAATACTTAAAAGGAGATTAATTAACCAAAATCTCCTCCCAGATTACTATGCATGTCATTAATTCACATGTCTTCATTTGAATTTGGTTATGTCTGCCAAATGGCGAAGTGATAAGATTTTCCAAAACATCTTGAATGGTAATAAGATAGGATGAGAATTAGGTTTTTATAGCAGAAAACTAAATTATGCAAACTTAAGTGTTAAAAAACTACAAATAAGTTGACAAAACAAAAGGAACATTTTTTTACTTTGGCAAGTTATATACTTTGAAAGGAATTGGTTTTTATTGTTAACAAATATGTACTACTGCAAGTTTTCAAACCAAACGCAGAAATATAATCACTACAAAAATTTCATAGGGAATTTAGCCGACAAATCTGTGCAATTTTTTTTGTCATCCACCCCTTAATTTGTATTATGTAATTATTTATTGAAAAGAAAGCAATTTCCACAATCTCTCTGATCATGAAGAGGCACCTATTATACCTCCATTTGCGCAAGCAAATACCAATAAGACAATGGATATATGCTGGAAAGATAAGCTAAGCTTCTTATTTTCCTTTTTGAAGTGATTCTAGTGGGGCATATATGAGACTACCACTTCAAGACATAGAGGATCTATTCTTTCATATAATGATTTAGGTATAAATTTCATAAGTACTTTAGTCTGTATATGAGGGCCATACAATTAAAGTAAGATTTAGTTTTATGATGTAATTTTTCTAATAAGCAGTGCATTATGCAGTTAACATAGTACTAAATTAAGTAAATATTTGATTTTTTTTATTAATTTTTTGAAGTGTAAAGGATTTTTACTGTTAAATACTTTTATCATATAAAGCATAAAGACAAATATAATTTGAATATAACAAAATTTGTAAACCATATACTACCTGGTCACAACAATGGAAGAAGATTTGGATTTGGGAAGGAAAGAGATTTAAAACTCACTGTAGAAATAATAGAAAAATAGTTTTTACAATCAACAAAATGGTGAAATTTTTCATCTGAGTACAACTTTGACTTCCTGCTGGTAGTTTTCCTCCCCTATTCGGTCAACCTATCTTTGTCTGTTTAAGATCACTAGGATTTTAATAACTATTTTTATTTATATTTTTTTTTAAATATTGCATTTCAACTTGAAAATAAAGATAAAACAGATCAAGAAGCAAATAAGTAAGCTGATAAGAAAATTTTAAATAATAATTCTTTCAAACAGATCACACTTTCTTTAAATAATAATGCTCTCATTGAAAATAATTCTTTTATATGTTTGAGAATAATTTTTGGATATATGTTTAAAAAAATTATTTTCTAATAATATAAAAATATAATTATTAATAAATTTCATTTCGTTATATTAGAAAATTAATTACAAATATGACACTTCATATTGTATTCAAAAAATAATTTTAATATTTTTTATTTATAATAAATAAATTAAATTAAAAAAATATTTAAGAGATATTCTAATCTTTATTAAGAAAAAAAGTTAAAAAACTTTCCAAATTTTATCCAAAAATTCCATTCAATATCAACACGATATGGACATACTATGTTTCCTAACTAATGTAACTTATATAAAAAAAACTAGGCAATTATCCAAAAAAATCCAACAAAACAACAAATTTTAATATATTTTACTTTTTTTTATCCGTAAAAAATAAATGAAATGTAGGGATACTTCAGAGGTGTCATAACCCTTATGTATAGAGTATTTATGTGTGTTACAACTAATAACCTAAAGTTTTTTTATTAACAAAGAATAAATTAATTCAATAGGAGTATTTAAAGGATACTTTAATAACCCTTTTATAAAAAAAAGTTCCTCTCACCAATCCTCTAACCTATAGGTCAAAGAGGAATCTTGCTTATAAGTTTACACTCAAACCAATTCACTTGCAGGATGAAGTCCAATTAGATTTTAATCTATACACAGAAGATTTTCTCTGTTACATTACTGTGATTGTAGAACTGTTAACACTGTATTTCACAGGACCACTTTTCATGTGCAAGGTTAAATATGTACGAACATTAGAACAATTTTTTTATTAAGTTTACACTCAAACCAATTCACTTTCAGAATTTTTTGCAGGATTATTAGTCCAATTAGATTTTAATCCATACACAGGAGACTTTCTCTGTTACATTACTGTGATTGTAGAACTGTTAACACTGTGTTTCACAGGACCACTTTTCATGTGCTAGGTTAAATATGTAGGAACATTAGGACAATTTTTTTTATTATAAGTTTACACTCAAACCAATTCACTTTCAGGATTTTTTGCAGGATTATTAGTCCAATTAGATTTTAATCCATACACAGAAGACTTTCTTTGTTACATTACTGTGATTGTAGAACTGTTAACATTGTGTTTCACATGACCACTTTTCATGTGCAAGATTAAATATGTAGGAACATTATGACAAAATTTTTTATTATAAGTTTACACTAAAACCAATTCACTTTCAGAATTTTTTTGCAGGATGATTAGTTCAATTAGATTTTAATCATACACAGAAGACTTTCTCGACTGATAAAAAAAAAAACAGAAGACTTTCTATGTTACATTACTGTGATTGTAGAACTGTTAACACTGTGTTTCACAGAACCACTTTTCATGTGCAAGGTTAAATATGTAGAAACATTAGGACATAATTTTTTATTATAAGATTATACTCAAACCAATTCACTTTCAGGATTTTTTTTTCAGGATGATTAGTCCAATTAGATTTTAATCCATACACAGAAGACTTTCTCTATTACATTACTGTGATTGTAGAACTGTTAACACTGTGTTTCACATGACCACTTTTCATGTGCAAGGTTAAATTTGTACGAACATTAGGACAAAATTTTTTATTATAAATTTACACTCAAACCAATTCACTTTCAGGATTTTTTGCATTATTAGTCCAATTAGATTTTAATCCATACACAGAAGACTTTCTCTATTACATTACTGTGATTGTAGAACTGTTAACATTGTGTTTCACAGGACCACTTTTCATGTGCAAGGTTAAATATGTACGAACATTAGGACAAATTTTTTTATTATAAGTTTACACTCAAACCAATTCACTTTCAGGATTTTTTGCATTATTAGTCCAATTAGATTTTAATCCATATCTCTATTACATTACTGTGATTGTAGAACTGTTAACATTGTGTTTCACAGGACCACTTTTCATGTGCAAGGTTAAATACGTAGGAACATTAGGACAAATTTTTTTATTATAAGTTTACACTCAAACCAATTCACTTTCAGGATTTTTTGCATTATTAGTCCAATTAGATTTTAATCCATACACAGAAGACTTTCTCTATTACATTACTGTGATTGTAGAACTGTTAACATTGTGTTTCACAGGACCACTTTTCATGTGCAAGGTTAAATATGTACGAACATTAGGACAAAATTTTTTATTATAAGTTTACACTCAAACCAATTCACTTTCAGAATTTTTTGCATTATTAGTCCAATTAGATTTTAATCCATACACAGAAGACTTTCTCTATTACATTACTGTGATTGTAGAACTGTTAACATTGTGTTTCACAGGACCACTTTTCATGTGCAAGGTTAAATACGTAGGAACATTAGGACAAAATTTTTTATTATAAGTTTACACTCAAACCAATTCACTTTCAGGATTTTTTGCATTATTAGTCCAATTAGATTTTAATCCATACACAGAAGACTTTCTCTATTATATTACTGTGATTGTAGAACTGTTAACATTGTGTTTCACAGGACCACTTTTCATGTGCAAGGTTAAATATGTAGGAACATTAGGACAAAGATTTTTATTACAATTTGACTAACCAATCTATGTTTTGATATCTGTTTTTTAGGTCCTGCTTCAAAGATTTTATTTCATGCTTGGTGATAAACGAATCTTTTTGTAATCCCCCAATATAATAGACATGTCTTAAATTTTGTGATATAAGTTAAAGCATCTTTGAAATGCTTTAATTTATTCATTTTAAATATTGATAAAAAAAATCAAACTAAAATAAAGAGACTGAACACAATTTCTTAAACATATATTCTCAGTCAATTAATATCTAAAATAATTGATAGATTCTATTCTTTGGGTATTTTGTTTGATGTATGAATTTTTTATGTCTCTTAGATTAAAAATATGCACTTTGACCTTTGTAATTGGTAAGGTAGATTGATTTGGTTATCTGTTAAGACACTCTTTAAGTATTTTGTTTAATTATATTTATTTATTACTGATAAAAATATATTTAAAATATCAGTAGCTAAAGAATTATAAATATTTTTTATTAAAAATATCGTGATGTTAAGTAATTAAAGGAAACTTTTCTTGCTTAAAAAAAGGTATTTATAGGAAACATATTGATAAAAATATATAAAGAATACTAGAATAATCAGATAACCCAAATTCTAGTAGCTAATAAGATAAAAAGACAGGAAATCATCATCTAATTTCAGTAAACAGATACTAACTTTCTAACTTCAATCACCACAGCTGTAAAATCACAAGATTTCTTTCATTTTCAGATGGAACAAACTTCATTATGATCAGAAGTCACAAGGTCCCAAGCAACTTCTATCCACAGCTTTTTTCCATGCAAATTTTGTCCTTTGCATTTTATTTTAGGAACACAGCCCACGATGTTGAAGATAATGCTCTATATACTCATAAGAAAATTTTCATAATAACTTTATGAATCACAAAAAGTCAAACAAAATCAAATAAACATCTCTACAGTTTAGCAGCAAATGAGCAGAGATTCCCAACTAATCAAAACAAAAAGCACAAGGCTGGTTATAAAGAGATGATATCATATTGCTTTTGATTAAATTATGCTTATGAAGAGTTGTGTTAAAAAAAAGTCCCATACAAATAAAGTAGAGTTGTATGTATATATTATGTATTTTTATGACTGTATTTGAGTGCCTAGCAGATTTAGGTGTTTAAAAAATTAAAGAATAATGAAATTCATGCAACTAAGCATAGGTAATAATTTGTACTAGATTTTTCTATATCAAGTTAAAGCTACATAATCATGATGATATTAAGTCTTTATTTGAAAAATTAAATTTGGTTACAGACAGTATTAGAATCTTTTGGTAGAAAAATTTCATGGATATACAAAATTGAATGTATCTAAAATTTCCCTAAATTTAATGATAGTGAATCATTGCTATCAACAGATTAAACACTTTCAATCTTTTTGAATGACATGCAATTGGAATTTGTTCTTATGAATACGAGCTTAATTTATTTCATTAACAAAATTGAGATTTTGCCTTCTCACCATTGAGTTACAAACATAAGATTTAAATAAAGCAAATAAAAGATAAACAACATAGACTATCTTTCTAAAAATTTTGTTAGAACTGTTTTAAAAAAAAATCATTATTTTTTAATTTTAACATGTTTTGGGTAAACTTATTTTGAAATGCAACAAAAGAAAAAACAGTCCTACTATGTGCTTTAAGCAACTTGAAATGGTTTTTCATGAGAGAGGAGACATGTACAAGAAACAGAATTTAAGAAAAACATAGATATGTGTGTTATACGTCTGACTTCTATTAAAAACATTATCTTACAAATTTCTGAAGTCTCACAATATTTATTACTAAGGAATCTTCTCTCAGATTTCCTTCCTTTTAACTTTTAATTAATTTTTTAATATATATATATCAATTTTTGTTTAAATAAAAATAAATAATTTTTTAGCAATAGGTTTCTTTAACACAAACTTACTCATAACAAGTAGCAGCTCAAACAAAAAGATTAGGAAAGTAAATGATCATATAGATCAACAAACATAAAATAAAGAGAACAAATAAATTCTTAGTAAAACGTTGAATTTTATCCCACTACAAGAAAATTCTGAAATAGAAATCAATTTTAAATATAAAAAATAATTAGTTTCTAAGTTATTAAATTAGACATCATTTTAAAGACTAATTTTTTTTTGTTATAAATTAGTTGATATTATTGTTAAATAGTTTCTAAATTGGTATCTAATTAGCTACCAAAGTTTTAATTACCAATTATTTAGATTTTAAATTTGGTAGCAAAAACCTTGATAGCTAATTAGATACTAATTTGAAAATCATTTAACAATAATAGAAACTAATTTATAAACTAAGAGTTTTTTTAGTTTCTAAAATGGTTCCTAATTTAGTTATTGTAGCAACTAATTATTTTGGTCTCTAAAATTGGTTTCTATTTCATGATTTTCTTGTAGTGTGGGGTTATACATGCTATGCAGAAAACTTAAAAGATAAGGTTTACTAATGTCTGGTTGAAATGTGATGTTGCTTTTGTTTGTGTTGCGTTTACTGCTAGGACAAATGTTCCTTGGATGATTCGGAATCAATGGAATTCTTGTGGGAAAATCAGGTTTAGGTTTACTCATATTTTTCGTGAAGGGAATGTATGTGCTGATAAGTTAGTTAATTTAGAATTTATTCATAGATGATCATTTAAGGTATAATAGGCTTCCATTTAGTCTGTTCTTAGAATTCTTTGTGAATATGTATAATTTACTTAATGTATCGTTTTTGTTAACATATGAGTTTTTTTGACCTATTTCCTCCATACTTTTGTATTTTTTTAATAATATTTTTTTTATGTGATGACTGATGATTGTTGTTACTTGAGGTGTCAGCTTAGATGAAATGTCAAGTTGTATGATGTCTAACATAAAAACATTTTCATACTAAAAATATAAAAAAAATAAAAAAAAGACTTCACTCCCATTTACCTCCTAAATAAAGAAAATGTCCATGTTAAAAACTAAATTTAGGTTTAGGAATGTCTGTGATGAAAAAATTTGAATAAAAAAATTTAAAAAAAGCATTGAGAAAGTTTACATGCAAAGAAACCATAAAATAAAATAATAACTACAATTTTTCATATTTTCTACTAATTTTTCTGTTTCAAATGAGTCATTTCTATTATTATTTTATTTTATTTCAACGACAATAATGGTGTATTAATTTATTATATTTAAAAATATTTTAAAATTAAAAACAAACTTAATTTATTAGGTCTGTGAATCAATTCTATAATATTTATAAATAAAAAAGAAAACAATATAGTCAATTATATTAGTACATAATTGATTATATTTGCACAATTAAATACAATTAAATAATAACTATGAATTTTGCATTCTTTTATGTTATTTTTATTTTTTTAATTATTATATGGTAAAAGTAGCTTTAAATAAAAAATAAACTGAAATTTATAATACTTTTCTTTCAAACTAATTTTACCAAGCCTTAAAATTTTTAAAATATTTGTATTTGTAGATTATTTATAGTAATTATTTATCTGAAAATAATATTAAATTACTTGATAAATTAATTTTTTTCAAATAAATACAATGATTCAAATTATAATTTTTAATTTTATTGTCTAATTAGTTCTTAATATCTTGGGGATATATATATATATATATATATATATATATATATATATTATAGCTCATTTAATCCCTAATTGTCTTATTAATTCTCAACAAAGTTCCATAATTGTTATTGATTATTTAAAATATATTGATAATTAAAAAATATTTTAACCTCGATAAAATATAATCAAATTATTTCAATAACTTATTATATAATTCAAATTTATTTAATCTAACTATTGAATTTCATACTTTTTAGTTAGTATGTATAGAAAATTTTATATTATTTCAAAATTAGGTTAATATTGCAAAATTTAACAATTTAATTGATTATGTAAGAATTTATTGAATCTGTAATAACTTTCTAATAATTGTTGTTATAAAAAGGAAGTATAAACAGCCTATATCTTAAAACTATTTTGTCTCTTCATTTATTCTTTTGTCGTCTTGCCACGTATGTGGTTATATCTAAGAGCTACAAACATGTTGGAAGTGCTCCGGTAATTGTGTCTAGGGTTAGATGTTTATGGCCAACCGAATAAAATGTTCTCTGTAGTACATTCTCATTCCTTCATTATGATTTATTTTGATTCTCCTTAACATTGAAATACTTTTATATTTAATATTGATGTTGGATTCTAGTGTTTTTATGACACAATATATTATTTATATTTTTAATTAGTGATGAGAGTCTTGTTTAGTAATTTCAACTGTAGGTATTTAATTTTTATTTATCTAACTTGATTATATGTATGATATTTTATTATTTTAACACTATAAAAGGTATTTATATGATTATAAGTTAATTAAATATTTTATTCCTTCACATTTATCCATTAAGTAGTTCTATTTAAGATAATATAACGTTAATCAAATTAATTTATTCATGACATCTTTTATTCTTGTTTTATTATACTTTATCTGGTGGTCAAGAAAATAAAAAGAAGAAAATAGTAAATTTGCTGTCCAAAGTAATAAAATTAACATGAGAATGAACAAAAATATCTATAAACATATATGTTATTAGAGATAGTAAAATGAATAATATATTTTGTAAATTTATATTGTAAAGTTGGATTGGGACGAGATTTTGACTTATCCAACTAGAAAGTTCTGAAAAATGCGAGAGTTAAATAGATATTTTTTAATATATATATATATATATATATATTATATTTATATAAAATTTTGAAGTGATTAAATAATATATCTAATTGAATAGATTGAGATAATTTTGATCTTTATAGAATAAATTACTCGGTTATACAGTTAATTTAATGATTAATACTTAATTTGTAAGTGTTTATTATTTATATCATAATATTTTTTTCTATTTATATTTTTAAAAAACATAGCATATAATCTTTTATATTATATCATTTGATTTAAAATTTAATGAATCAATTTTAATATGTCACACATAATATAAAGATTTTAAATGAGTTGACGGGTTAGTCTATCCTATCCATTAGACTAATAAATTAAGTAGGAGAACAATTCAAGATAAATAAATAGGATAAAAAATATCAATTGAACTTGTGAAATTGATGGTCGATTAGGATCAAGTTTTCATAATTGTTTATTTAACAATTTTAAAAATATGAGGTGTCAAATGTGAAATTCTATCGGTGTTATATTTTTTTCTTATCTATGTTGTATGATTGGATAAGAAATAGCTAAGAAAAACGCATTGTAAGATCTTGAGTAATGGAGGAGTTGTTACTTGTAGGTAATAAAGAATTGATAATAGAGCAATGACTCAAATGTTTGGAATGAGACTATGGAGAATGGAGAAGAGGTCAATATATTTCAACTTTCTTCTTCTCTAGTTTCCTCAAGATTTTAGGGAGTGGGAGATGACAAAACTCAATAATGCTAGTTGGATTGTATTGAAATAAGAAATACCAAAATGTATGTCAATATCCTTGAATACTTTTCATCAAAGGTGAACACCAATTAAAGAGCATGATATATATTCTTGGTAACCTGAGCATATATGATTTTATGGCCAGGTACTAAAGGAGAATGACAAAAATGTAAAGGAAGCAAGAAGATGAACATTAAGGTTGACGTGAAGACAAAAATTGACTACATGACACCTAGGTTGAAGATTAGTAAATACCACAAAATTTAAGAAGTTACACAACATTCACAACATGTTTTTTTTTTATCAACAATGAATAAATAAAATTAAGAGGGATACTTCAGAGGTATCTCAACCCGTATACAGAACCAAAACTATTACACTCCTGATGGATACTAACAGGACCATACATAAAAGCTTATAACAGGTAAACCTAGAACTAACTACCACCAAACCTTCCTCGAGAACCTAAGGAGAGGCAAGCAAAAAAGAATCTACAAGAGCAACCTTGAGTATAGATCCCATAGGTCTTCACACCTGCAATGCCACCAGGAGATGCACAAAGAGGACTAGATTCTCAGCATCAGAAGACTGATATGATCTCTCCAAAAGCCTCAGGTTTAACAAGGCCATAAATCCAGGATGGCCCTTGGACCCACCCACCTTTATATACTGGCCACTTGGGGTAGAAACCACGGAAAATGTATGAGTTCATACTGTTTCTGCAGACTTGAGATATCTACTTCAAGTGATATAGGTTCCTGATAATCCTCCATGTCTCTTTCGAGCCCTCAGCCTCCAGATTGCCTCCTTTACTATGCTTAAACCTCTTTACTCCGACTGCTCCTTGTTCTGCAGACCCACACCAGCACACCAACCTTTCGACAGGAAAATCTGTGACTCATGTGTGCTCACGATGGTACCATATCGATACCACACTACTCCTTAACAGTCTACACCTTAATAAACTTCTAACAACAAAAA
Organism: Phaseolus vulgaris; assembly: GCF_000499845.2. Classification (NCBI taxonomy): domain Eukaryota; kingdom Viridiplantae; phylum Streptophyta; class Magnoliopsida; order Fabales; family Fabaceae; genus Phaseolus; species Phaseolus vulgaris. The sequence continues at coordinate 41,558,918 of NC_023759.2, forward strand.
ATTCTTCCAATTTGAATTCTTCCATCCATTTTCCACTGTTGTCCATCGTGTTGAGGGTATGGTGACAACTACTAGATCTCCTCTTACTGCTACACATTCAAAACACCATGACTGCCTACACTTTTTGCTGGGAATGGCACCCTGTATATTCTAACATTCCTCCAACACTACAGACCTCTCACAACATGCATAAACCCAACATGATAGCCTCCCTAATGCAATAACCAGCTGTGACTTCCTAATGATCCAAGCATAAGCTTCTCATACAAAGAAAAACCTTAAGCCAGGAAAACTAGAATCTGCCTCACAAGCAACACATGTAGTTCGTACATGTGATACATCTAGAGAGCTGACTAATTGTTGTGTCTCCATCTTCTCCACTTCCCTCCGCACCTAGCACCAGAACTCAATACCTGCACCGACATACACATTATCACAGATCCCATTTCCAGCAAGAGACATAAATTGTTGCACTAAAACCCATACATCTACTTCAGACCAGCCCATTCCATCATACTACACCCGTGACATGATATTTCTTTACGCATTTGGGCCTTACTTGTAACTTCTAATGCATATCATTGGATTAACCCAATCTACGAAGGAGTAGTGAAAGGACTGCACCTTATGCTTCATCTAGAGCCATGATTTGAGTTGAGCCTTTTGGAACACCTCCTCCGCATCTACTACCCCTTGCTTGGAAATTATCAGGTTCCTTTGATCCCAAATGCATCTAATAACAGTTGTCCATACACCTTTCCATACCAGATTTTGCTTATTACTGGCTTGGCTCAAATGGAAGCTTAGAAAGTTCATATTTAAGTCATTAAGTTGAACAAAGGAGATACCTATCCACTTGAAGCACATAGACCAAACCTAGTGTGCATGTTTACACTCCACAAAGAGATGCTGGCATGACTCCTCCTTTGACTGACACATTGCATATAATGTAGAGTTCATCATCACTCCTCTCCTGTTCAAGCACACCCTTGCAGGAACTCTACCCAACAACACCCTACAGGTTGTCGTTAACACATTTGAGAATGCCTTAGCCTTCCAAAGGAGTTTAAAAACTTAGGAGTGAGGACCTCTAGATCGCTTGGCTAGGCACTCATACGCAGAGTTCACGAAAAATAACCTTGGTATTTCCTTCCCTCACACCTGCACATCATTGACATCCTTTTTCAAAAGGGTCCCGGATAAAAGTGTAAACAGATCTGCTTCCAATGAAGATTCCCATTCAAATCTGGTACGTCTCCATCTCAGACTCCACCTCCATTCCGACTGAACCCAGTTGCCAACCTCGCCCACTGTTTGGCCCTGATTTAAGGACAATGAGTACAAATGGGGGAATATTGATTTGAGATCAGCATTTACAACCTACACCTCCTCCCAGAATTTTACTTTGTAGCGTCTAATGAATATGTTAATAGCAATATTGATAACATGGTGTATACAAGAGTGTTGATAATAACATACATGCCATAGTTTCTCACATACCATATAAATCAAATTCAATGAGGTTATTTCTATGGTGAGCATTGTTGAAGAAGGGTGCACCAAACAAAGGCATGCAAATATACACAATGGAGGTTTGTTAATAACTCTTCAAATGAACCTTTCTGTGCAAAAGATGGGGTGGGATACACCAAAAAAAGGAAATAAAGGGAGGGATGAAAGGGAAGATCACCTTAAGAGACCCAACAATCCTTGGGCTAAAGGGTAAATCAAAACCCTTATTAATAATGTGCAAAGTCATAAAAATAGACTATTAGGTATGGGGAGAAAAATTTATTAACACAAAGGATAAGTACATATATGGATAATGATAAAAGGGGAGATAATTGAAAGTGATGGTACATATAGCCAGAGAAAAGGAAGGACTACACGTCAAATGGTTAAAAGAAATGAAAATATATGTTACTTATCCTCATATAAATGGAATCTCAGGTTAAGAATGACACCTCAAATGTTGGCCCACACTAAAAAGTCTCGAAGACCTATCACATTTTTGGGCATTTGTATAATAGACCTACGTCAAATGGACATCAAGGAGGTGGAACAACCCAACAATAGATTAATATGACACCTCTATAGGACACATATAGGGCCCAAAGATGGATTTACATGAAACATAATTTGCACAAGAAGCAAAGAAAGGAAAAGTTTACAATCTCTAACCAAGATTTTCACACAAATGTGTCCTTATATAAGGTGGGTAGCTTATTTACTTCAGTCAGGATAGTGGAAGAAAGGCGATCAACAAGCTTCACGAGACAATCAATAAATGTTATTGAAATCCTTCCTTTATTCTAATTATCTTTCTATAAAATTTCTTTTGGATTGATACAAAAGCTTAGAAGACTAGAGGATTAGTACAATTTCATAGGGACTAGAGGTTTAATTGGCTCAGCTATTTGGGTTTTGATATAAGGCTATGGATAGGGTTTTTGGAAGGTTATGTTGACATCATAACCTCATGTTGTATAGGGTTAGAACATTCTTAAAATGCTTGACATTTATTCATTATTTTTGCCAATAAAAAAACTTAGAATAATGCAAAACATGGGGAGACGAGGGAGAATATAAAAAAGTATGGTAGGTTAGATGGAAAAATATATGTTGTTCAAGGAAGTAGGGTGGATTAGGGTTGAAATATTTAATTATGTTCAATGAAACCTTGTAAAATGGAAGTTGGGGAACTTCAAACCTCTTCCTTATGGAATCGGATTTTAGACGAGACAATTGATGTCACATGCAAAAATCTTCCATCAACAATTGTCCGGAGAATAAAGAACTCATGACTTTGACTTTGATACCAATTTTTGGATTTAACACTCATCACTAGATAAAAAACTATATTTAATATTCCTAGTGCAAACTCTTTACACTTAAGAGCTTGACAACCTAAGTATTTGATTGTAACTTGGATCATCTAACCTTTGTCACAAGATAAGTAATGTCACTTAGAACAAAGATATGGTGATTGGAGAAACATAAATAAGAAAACTAATCTCACATAAACATTTTTATAGTGGAGAGATATTAAAAAAAATGTGTGGAGGAGAGAGTAGTAATTTGATAAGATGGTCTAGAGGAATTTGAGAAATAGTACTAAACTTATAGGTACAAGGTACAAAGGTAATAAGTGATAAGAAGGATAGTTAGATGTGACAGGATAATACATGATTATATAATTCTTAATTAACAAATAGACTACAATGTGAATGTGATGAGGAGGACATATACCATGAAAAGTGGAAAACAAAAGTTTCTAAAGAAAAGTTAACTTTTTCATTTGGAAGATATTCAAGGATAGGTTATCAACTAATTATAATATATAGTTTTTATTACAATATCAAATTAATATCAACCAATTTAATTTAAAAATAAAATAGTATACATTCATTGAAATAAATTTTTTTAATCCACTAACATCTTATGAAATTCGAACAATTTAAGAAAACAAATTACATATCTCATTTTCGTACATAGTAGTTAAAATAGCGTAAGCTACATAAGTCTATATCTAGTAAAACGAAAAGAATCGTTTCAAAAAAAATAGTAGCCGTTCGTCTTTATTTCAACATCTTTTCATATCATACGTATAGGTTTGTGTAAATTACAGAATGAAATTTTCTTAGATTATATTTACATCTCCCTCCGGTTCTCAATGATTTTTTTTAATTAAAAAATATAATGTTTAAAAGCTATACCTATATATGTAAAGTGAAAGTGAAAAAGCAATGTAATATGTGTATATTTGAGTGAGAGAAAATGTAAAAGAAAAAAGAAGAAAAAAAAGTCTGTATAAAGTTTTTACGTATTGGTGGTTAGTTGAAGGAGAGAAGCATGCAGAGGGTGATTGTGTGGTGCGTGTGAGAAAGTGAGAGAGGTAAGAAATGGGGCAATAGAAGCCAAAACGGGGAGAAAAGGGTGTCCAAAGTTTACCTTCCCCATAACTGCGTGATTTAAGCTAGTGACTGCAATTTCTGATGAACCAAACCAAAGAGTTCCTCCAATCCAAGGGACTAGCCACTGAACCCTTCTGATCTCTGACCACCTCTCACGTTATGTACAGTATTTCACAGATCCAAGTGCAGACTCTGTGCTCACACAATTATTGCCCCACAATTTCAACTGCTCTTCCATTCATCTCTCCAACTCAACATCACCATCACCATAACCAAACACCACATCATCAACAAACACATCGATCTCTGTATCAATACCAGGAACCATATTCATTACTTAGGACTACAAAATCAATTTGTATTCCTCTTCAAACCTCTCTCCTCTGTCTACCTCAAAACAAACAACATGCATGTTAATGTTAATCCATCCAAGCTGCATACACTCCTTTTACCTTTGCTGGTAGAAATCAATTTTCGAAAGTTTTATTATATGAATGAATTTGAGTTTTAATTGATTAAGTGGTTTTAGTAATATAATGATGGTTCGAATTTTTTGAATGACTTTTTTGCTCCTCGAGAAACATAAAATAAGGGTATAATAAATAAAAGGATTTTCAGACCTTATTAATGAACTGCAATTAATTTCCTTTAATATTGTTGCACACAATTTTATTTCTTGGGTCCACAATTCTTCACACACTCTCTTTCATAATTGCCTTACTATTAATTACCTCGTGTCCCTCCTATGAATCAGACAGACACAGGATTGCTTTTATCTTTTATCTGGTGGAGGATGAAAGAAAAGCTAAATATAATGTTTTTAAACTATTTTTTTTACATTTTCTCTATTTCTGTTTCATCGTGTTATTTTATTTCTCTTTTTTTTTTTATCTATGTTCGTCTAACATGTTTTTTTTTCTCCTCTAATAAATTACTTAAAGAAGTGGAGAAAATATCTCCCGAAAATAAAACAAAATAAGAAAGTGACATTGTTTTGTTGAGTGAATAAGAGAGAAAAATATAAGATATATATATATATATATATATATATATATAATATTTAAATTTTTACAGGGAACAGTAAAGAAAATGAACAATCATGACATTTCAATAAACAATTTGTGGCATTTTCTTTACTGTTTGGTTTAAAATTTCCATCATAAAACATTCACCAGAAGCATACTTGCTTCTCTTTTGAAAAGTTTTCTGAGATGCATTCTATTTTTTCCTTTTTTTTCTCACAAATTTGAAAGTTACTTTTCTACAAATTTCATAAAAAAACATTGCTAAAATAATATAAGTATATTGTTATGGAAATTTCAAATTTATGTTATTTAAAATTGCTTTGGAGTTGAAGATCATAAAGTACAAATTGATTTTTTGTAAACTTGAAAAAAAAATGTTACGTAAAGATGATTCTTTTGTAATGACTTTTCAAGTTCATCAATATTTATGCATGCGATAATATCCTTTCAAAGAAAATAAAAAGCATTTTATAAAGATTTTTCACAAAAGATATTTCTAATATGCAAGAATAATAAAATCCAAAATGTTCAACATTAATATGAAATCTCTAATCTTTGTTAAAAAAAACCTCCACCTCTCAGAAAGGAGATAATAATTGAAGATTATTTTGTTTTTATCATATATTATCAGATTAACACATTATTCATTTGATAATATATTTTATGGATGACTCCTATTATTGTATCTTCTAATGGTTTATTTATGTGTATAATGATCATCAATATTAATGTTAGGGATGACAAATAGATTTGCAATCGTATGTAATTTTAACTATTAGGTTTACTTTCCCTATCAATTTTAATTTGTCTTTTTTAAGTGCATATATATACTCATTTATACTAATAATATTTCCAAGTGTAGAAGTGAAAGAAAGTTGTTAGATTTTAGGTTAACATAAATTTATTCTAGTTTTAATAACTAAAGTTGTAACATGTAGGACAATAAGAAAAGGGGTGAGACTTTTGATCCTAAAGTGCAATTTAAGTGTAATGATTAATTAATACAAATGTATAATATCAAGCTAAGCTAAGAAAGGTTACCACTTTAAAAGCAAACAAGGGATGTACTTAAAATAGAGAAGAAGAAGAAAAAAAAGAGGAAGAAGTTGGTTTTGATTCTAGCAAAAAATCATAGGTACTAATGGAAAATAGACCAAATGAATCGACCATTGACAAATAGAGGTATAATTCAATTAATAAAGTCTAATTAAATGCAATACAAAGAACAAAGAGACAATCTTAGAAAAATAATGTTGAAAAGAAGAAAAAAAGGTTTTAATAAGTTCTATGCCAAGAAGGCCCAAGAATGGTTCAAGTTTAGAAAACTATAATGAGTAGAAAAGGCTGATTCTCCCTACACCCAATCTAATTGGACCTGCATCCAATTACATTTGTGAAAGTACCGAATTATCCTTAATGAAAATGAAATTAGGGTTTAGTGATTTCTGTACCCAGTCACACATTCAAAATCGTTTCTGCCATTCTCGCACCCAACACCATCTCTCGCACGAGCGTTCGCATCCTCGCATCTTAGTTGACATTTCTCCGACAGCGTAGTGTTGAATGGAAGGACCCCTTGAACAAAGATGAAGCCAAGAGTGCGAAGGTGCTCCATTGTTGCGCGAAGGTATGAGGTTATCAACGCACCCTACAAGTTTTTTCAAAATAAACATGATAAGGATACAATTGAATTTTAGAATGTTCGTCGAGTGCCAATCACAATGAATTGGGTGTAGGAAGAAATTGGCAGTAGAAAAATGATTCTCAAGACAATACTATTGAAACACAATTATAACATAAAATTTGATTATTATGAGAAAACAAAATAAGGGGTTTTTTAATATGAATAATGAATGATAAGAGAAAATTAAGGTAGGTTATGTAAAATCAAGTTAAAGGATCAATGACAAGAAGTTGTTGATAAGAAAACTACTGCTGAAAGTGTCCAATTATATTTATATGTAAGTATATTAGTTAGAGTAACAAGCAAGACATGGAACAAGAAATAAGGAAGGTGTCAACCATGAGAGTGACAAAATTGAAAAACTTAATGAAAAAGTCTCAAGATAATGTGTGAACATGGTTTCTGACTTCTAATTATCTATGTTTTGATTATCTTTTGCTTAATTTTGTCAAATTTTAGAAGTATGAAAATCTTGTTCTATTTATTATTTTCTATTGTTTATTAGGGACAACAATGAGAAAATGAGGGATATGTTCACATTTTTTTTTACAACGTGCTACTAAAAAAGGTAAATAAATCTTGTTTAAACTGAAATGCTTGTTAAAAGTCTACAAAATAAAAATGAAAAAATAAATTGTGGGATGAATAAACAAATGACAGAATTGTTAATTTTATTCTACTAACACAAAATTTTCATTATAATATGTATTTCATAACTAATATTACTTTTAAAAGAAGGTAGGACTTTTTTTTTTCTTACGTTGAAAAAGCCATACAAATGAGGGAAACACTTATTGTTTAATTTTCAACTTCAAAAACATCTTATAATCAATTAGGGCATGAGTTCTTTTGTCCAAATCTTAATTTTTAATAGTAAGTAAAATAACAACACAAATATAAATAATAAAAAACAAATAAATTAATATTAAAAAAATATTGTCAATTCTTTAAACTAAACCATTTTTATTTTCATTCTATTTGTTATTTATTTATTTCTCCCCCATTAGGGACATACCTCTTTTTGACTTCTAACCTAAGCATCCCAATAAATTTTTGTTTCTGTAAGACATGTGTATAAAAAGTTTTATCTCTGGAATGAACATGATTCATAAATTTGCAGATACATTTGACCCGTGTTTCACTGGGGAAAAGAAGCATTCATTAACATAACATCCTTAAAAAAATACTCTATCACATATTTACACGCGTACGAGTGTTATACTTGACTTCATCACAAAAACAATAGATAGAACAATTAAAGCACGTGTTTATCCTTGAAACTTAGCGGTCAATTCTCTGAGACTAACTGAACTGAACAAGGAATTTGTTTCCTCACATTCATTCCTGTCACACAACAAAAATTTGAAACACACTTTCAAATAATCTGATTGGTCACATTTGTTTCACCATGTTTGCTAGGTTATTGAATTGTCGTTTACTTACTTCAAATCATAGAAAAATCATTTTCTTTCTTCCTTAACTTAAATGCCTTAAACAATATTTTACACATTTTAAAACAAAGAGGTGTCTTGTGTTGGGCCTAGACATCCTCAGACTTTTTTTTTTTTACATAACAAAACATCATTGGACCCTAAGTCAAATAATGTTCTGCAAAATGAACAACCTAGTTTGATTTCTTTCTTGGTATAAAATTTGATAGCATGTTTTTACCACAAGGGAAAGAAGAGACTGTGATAAGAAGTATTGAAATTAAACTGTGAAGAGAAGAAGAAGTTGTGAATTATGCATAGGAGTAGAAGGGGACCAAACTAGCACCCTTTTTTATTGCTTGTTAGTAATAGTTTGATTGTTGTTTCAATAATTGAGTTTGAAAATGACGTTAGAGAATAAAGAAATGCCTGCAGATTGTTATTTTTGTTTTCGTACAGAAAAGGGTAACTTTTATCAAACGCGTGTGTTTTGAGAAGACTTTTCCAATATCTCTCTTATATGTAAAGAAGATCAGCCCCTACGAACTTCAACTGTTTGTCCTTCTCTAAAGTATTCAAGTATATCACAAGTACATCAAAATGTTGCACTCCAATGCTCTTTATTTTGTATTTTATATATATAATTTAATAATGAAAGTAAGAAAATCTTACTTCAAATAGTACAGTGCACAAACTTTTATTAACTACTAACTTTATTTTGGAGATTGTTTTTTATCAGAGAACTTTTTCTCAGGGATTGAATAATTTCAAAGTTTTTAGTTTTAAGTTTTATTTAGTCAAAAAATAAAGAAAATAGATAGATAAGTAAACTTGAGAAATAAAATATGAATAAAAAAATTAAATTAAATTAAATTAAATATTTGAAAAAAACTCCATCTTATATGCACAAAATACAAGGAATTGTGCTCCAATTTTTATACACAAAATACAAGGACTTAAAAACCTAACTTCTCCATAATGTTACAACCCAGCCCAGTCACTTCTTACATTTTTTTTTTCCCAAAAAACAAGAACAAATAGACTATGGACCAAATTATATATAAAAAGAAGTTAATAGTTACACACTCAACAGGTTTATATAATTAATTATTAAATTTTATTGGTGCATTTGATTTGCTAATTTGTGCATAATATTTTAACCTAGATATAATTTTAATATACTCTTTCACTAAAAAACTTATTTATATTCTATCTTCATTAAAGTTTGGTGTTCTCAGTACTAGCAACAATAATGATAAGAATGTTTTATTTTGGTAATAGTGGGATTATTATAATATAATAATATAAGAATCTCATGTGCTGATAAATAATTTCTTATTTGGATGTGTATTATCAGAGCTTTTGAAACTAGTGTTTGTAGTTTAATAATAGTTTTTTTTTTAATTTAAAACTATTTTCTTAGTCTTTCTTTGAATTATGAGGTTGAGATTGGAGATTGAAGATTGGACAGTGGATGAATGATTTTCATGTGATGGGTATGGAAGAAATGAAAGCAATTATGGAGAAGATTGAAAAGGAAAGATGTTTATAAAGTTAACATTAAACTGATGAAAAAATATTTCAAATTATTTAAAAAACTAAATTATTTTTTTTAAAGATAAAAAAATTGAAATAAAACCTAAAAGTACAAAACTATTTATATAATTTAGTGAGTAAATTCAACATGGTTTCTCAAATATGTTTCAATATGAAAAATTTAGAAACATGTTTCGTGTTTGACTCAAATATGAAAAATATTTCATAGTTTGGTACTTGTATTGTTGCTTTTGGAAATATTAAAAACCATTTTCCACACTTTCACTTAACTTGGAAAAACCTTTATTGTATGTTTGACTTATCTTGGAAAAACTTTTATTGTATGTTTGACTTATCTTGAAAAAACCTTTATTGTATGTTTGAATTAAGAATTGAAGTAAAAAATAAAAAAAGTTAAAGAAAAAGTGATGTTCTTTGCATTAAAAAAGAAAAAGAAATAAGTGAAAAGATTGTAGAGTGATTTGATTGATATAATATAATAATTTGTTTTAATATAGTTTATAAAATAATTTAAAATAAAAATAATTTTTAAAAAGATAACTAATTTATTTTAATATATTTATTTTATTATTAAAAAATATAAATATTAAAATAATAATCGAATATATAAAAAAACTATAATTAATTATCTGCGGTATTTCTTCGTCAATTTTCTCATTGCAAAGAAAAATTAAGTTACCAAATTTTACTTTTTTTACTTTTTTTTTTAGTCCTCGATTGTTGCACTTTCTTTGCCTTTCTCTCCTCTCAATCTTTTCATGCTTAGAAACAAACAAGCATTAATTCTCAATTATATACTTGTAAAATCTATCTTGTTTTTAAAAGAATAGTTATGAAGTAAGAATTGACAAAGACAATGAAGTAGATGTTCTTTTGTTTCAAAATGAAAGTTTTTTAATTTATTTTCTATGTATGTTGGACTTACTAATTTTTCAGCTAATTAAATTCTCTCAGTAGAAATTTATTTTTAGAGAAATTATATATCAGTACACCCCATAATTAGATAATTGTTGCAATTCATTTATCAAATGATATAAATGCACTCCAATCTAATCTTTCTTTTCTAACCCATCCATCTTCTACCTAAAAAAATAAATAGTGAAATATTTACAAAAACACTCTAAGTATATAGTAAAATAAGAAAAACATGTGCTATTTATATAAAAAAATAAATTAAGTCAAGATAAAATAATTATTTCTAAATTAGCCCATTTTAAAAAATCATTCATTAGTGGTACATCAAAGTAATTAGGAAATTCTCTCTGCACCATTCTTTTAACACCTTCATATAATTTTAAAAAACATACCCATTTGTATGTACCAAATTTGAACTATCCATAACAACCCATTTAAAATTTAAAATGTATATACCGAATTGAATAATCAGAAGTTAAAATTTGTACAATTTAATCTGTAATTTAATTTTAATTTAATTTGTATATTGGATTGTATAATTCGATAGATAATTTAGATATAATTTTAACTTCTAAATTATTTAATCTGATATGTACTTTTTAATTTATATTACAAATTGGATTAATCTAACGATACATATATATATCGAATTGTATAATCTAGTATACATATATTTAGTATGCGCATCTTATATATAATAGATGATGTTAATATAAAAAAAAGTCATATTGTATATCAATGCAACACATAAAGAAAAGTCCAAAAAAAATAATGTGAGAAAGATAAAAAAAATAAAAAATTAAACTTAAAGAAGCTATACTATCATGAATGCAGTTGAAAATATTCTTGGTAATAAGAATAAATATTTATTATAAGTAGTTGTAGTGAAGGAAATGAAGGATGTGGTATAATGTTAGAATAAATTTAATTTGATTATATTGTTCAGTATAATTAATATATTTATATTTATAAGAGAGTTTAAGATTGAAAGTTGAAATTGTCAGTATTTATACTACAGTTACTTCCGTTGTCTTCTAACAGTGTTATTATGTGTTTGAAGAAACATAATTCCTCTTGAAAAATTAAATTAAGTTAATTGAAATAGAAAGAGCCTAATTGTAATTAAAACAGTTATACAAACTTACTTTAGTACATGATGGGATCCATTCAGAAGTGTCGTGTCAGTATAGCAGACAAAGATGACAGGTGTGCACGTGGGACTTCTGCTTTTGAACTGACTTTGAAGGGTACTATCCAATGTCACACACTTTCTTTTTTCTTAACACTCTTCTCATTTTCTTTTCCAAAATTTTCACCTCAATTTTTTTTTTCTCTTGTTCTTGTGAAAATATAAATTCAGACCTTATTTTGAGATTTAGTGGAATGAAAGGAGGATATAGATTTTTTAAAAAATATGATAAAAAAATATCAAAAATCCTTTTCATTATTGGTAATGTCTAATCTAAACACAAGCAATGTGTTAAACTAAGCATGGATGATTTTTTGTTGAAATATGTTGGAAAATTTAGTATTATTATTTTAGGGAAGTTGAGGGTTTTATTATTTTTTAAGAATTTTTCTAAGAAAAAAATGGGAAATACTGAGAGTAGAAAAATGTACCAAGATGTGAAATGTGATTGTGTGAACATACAAATGGACAATTTAAAAAGTTAGTTAGCCCAAAGAGAAGTAATATAACTTTGTACCCTTGAAATAGAATAACTCATCTTGCAAGTTGAACACTTTTAGCACATGGGCCTTTTTCCATTATCACAATTGTTGTCTAAAAGTAGAAAAGGTTTTCACAAAAACAGAATAAGCTCTGGTTTGCTTCTACAAGTTTTCTCACAGGTACTTATAAAAGAAAAATAATATTTTTTCATAAGGTTTTTAATCAATGATGAAAATTGCGATTAATAACTTATTTATGATTTAGCCTTTCAAAAATTTAATTAATTGAAAAAGATTATTTCATTTCTCTTTCAATTGTTTAGAAATTCTTTCATTCCACACTTTTCTTATCAGTTTGTAAAAAATTGAAACATACAATAGAAAGAACATTTAGCAATTTTTTAATAAAAATAAAATAAGTATATTTGACAAGTGCGCATGTTTTCCGAAAGCAATACCTCCAAATTTATTGAGTGGGCCGTAAGAGAAGTGGTTTAGTAATTAGGCGGGCCTTGGAATAGATGGTGGGCCTTATTAGTTGGTCCATTGGTAAATTGAAATGATTTTAATTTTAATTTTAACTAACGGCGCCACCAACAGTGGTTTTGTGACCGCGTAAATCAAAGGGAAATGAATCACCAGTGGTATGATATTAATAAGAGAAGAAGGGAAAGAGAAAAACCTGTTTGTTTGATGTTCCTTTCTTGTGATCAGAAAGGAACCAATAGAACTTTCTCACGAGCTCCTTGCCATGGGTTCTCTTCCTGCGCACGCATTCCCAACGACGGTGGGCAAAGATTGCCTTGACGAGAGCAGCCACATTGACGAGAGGGCCCTGACGAAGCTGTTCAAGTCGCAGCAGAGCCACCTCAACTTCTTCTTCGACCACATCGACTACTCTCAAACCCTGGCCTTCACGCGCGCCCTCCTTAACGCCTCCGGCACCGTCTTCTTCACCGGCGTCGGCAAGTCCGGCTTCGTTGCGCACAAGATCTCGCAGACGCTCGTCTCGCTCGGCATCCGCTCCGCCTTCCTGTCGCCGGTGGACGCGCTCCACGGCGACATCGGAATCCTCACTGACCGCGACGTGCTCGTCCTCCTCAGCAAGTCAGGCGCCACGGAGGAGCTCCTCCGCCTCGTGCCGTGCGCGAGGGCGAAGGGTGCACTCCTCATCGCCCTCACCTCCGTCGAAGGAAACGCGCTGGCCGCGGTGTGCGACATGACAGTGCATTTGCCTCTCCAGAGAGAGCTCTGTCCGTTCAACCTTGCGCCGGTCACATCCACCGCCATTCAGATGGTTTTTGGGGACACCGTGGCCATCGCGCTCATGGAGGCGAGGAATCTCACCAAGGAGGAGTACGCTGCGAACCATCCCGCTGGCAAGATCGGGAAGAGTCTCATCTTCAAGGTCCTTTTTCTATTCCATTTGCATCTGCTTTTGTTTTCCCCTAATTTGTTGTTGTCTGATTCGAATTTGAATTGCAGGTGAAGGATGTGATGAAGAAACAGGAAGACGTTCCGATATGCAGAGAATCGGATTTGATTATGGATCAGCTTGTGGAACTGACGAGTAAAGGATGCGGATGCCTCCTTGTTATCGATGACTGTTACCGTCTGATCGGAACGTTCACCGACGGTGATCTCCGTCGCACTCTCCGAGCCAGTGGAGAAGCCATTTTCAAACTCACTGTGGGGAAGATGTGCAATAGGTAACTTAATCATCATCATAATGTCTATATATACGTGCATACTACCTAAAAAACTCAATCAGAATAAAAGATCACAGTAAATGTCATTCATTAGGAATAAGTAGGTAAAGAGCAATACTCAGATGCTGTGTCTTCTTGCATTCTAGGAGGAAACTCCAATTCTGATCAGAGAATAGTGTAAATAATACATATGATACTGCATTCAAGTTTCGTGCACAAGTTAATAGTCATGTTTAATGTTTTGTTGAGGAGGCGAGTATATGACAATGAGGGTGTTTTCTTGATGTTAGGAATCCAAGAATTATTGGTCCGGAGGCTATGGCGGTGGATGCGATGAAGAAGATGGAGGCAGCTCCATCGCCTGTTCAGTTTTTGCCTGTGATAAACGATGAGAATATTTTGATTGGGATTGTGACCTTGCATGGATTGGTTTCAGCAGGCTTGTGAATTGTGTTTTATATTAATAGATATATTGCTTCATTCTTTTTAGTTTTTACTTCGATTAGCATGAATCCCACTCAATTTCAAGTGGGATTTCTTGTGTACTGTATAATTTCGAATAGGATTCAGAAGCATTTTTTTGCCCCTCCTTTTGCTCCGTAAGGATTTCGATTATTTTTTGTACGTCACACCTACCGACATTGCGGGCATGTTTACATTACCTGTTTTCGTAATTATTGATGTAACCTGTTCGACCTTGATGTTGTTTTGATTAATATATTTATTTACACTTTCAATTTAATTCGCCAAACAAATGGGTGGTGGGGGAGGATAGGAAACAAACTATGGAGCGACAGCATGGATTGATGTTTACACATTTTCCCCCTATTTCTGACTTTTTAATTTGAACAGAAAAAGAAACGAAGAACGGAGATTTTAGAATGTTAATTCGCTTCTGTCCGAGTGTTCGAGGGTATTTGGTCCTTAGTTGGGAGTAACATTACTCGAAGAAGAACGTACAAAAAAATAACGCAAGGAATGAATGTGACCCTGTATATTCATATATGCAGCTGAACGAAGACAGACATGCAAACTAATTCTGAGAAATTAAAAACTGCAGAGCATATATTTGACATTATTGAGAAATCGGAGCTTAATATCTAGTTCTGTTGAACAGAAGCATATATAATTTTTACAAACAGAAAAGCAGCCTAATCAAATTTGGCAATTTAGTTATTCAACCATTGCCAATATACTACGAATTCAATTCCTACACTGATAAATCTATTTATGCAACATCAGAATCTGATGATGAAGAGGCGCTCATACTATCAGATGAAACATCAAGTAACTCATGTTCTTTTAGAAAAGACAAGTAACGTACGTTTGTAACTGAGGGAACATTAGATGCTTTTGGTTCTCCTTTCTTTGAAATTGTTTTCTTGCTCCCAACCATCTTCATATCAATTTTGGTGCCAACAGAATTGATTCTTTTCGTACCCTCTGCAAAGCTTGACTGAACCAAATCTGTCTTAATTTCTGAATGAGTGTCATAAGAACTGTGAGTGCCACCAGAAGTCTGCGGGACCTGGGAAATCACTTCCTTTTGTTTCTTCTTGGATGGGAACGGAACCACTTCCTTTTGTTTCTTTTGGGAATAACTTGAAATCACTTCATTTTGTTTTTTCTTTGATGAATTCAATATTTCCTGCAATTGACGTCGCTTCTCTTTTGATTCATTTGCTGCTGTCTGGGATATAGATTTTTTCATATGCAACTCTTGCGAAGGGCAGGTTGAACCGCTAACATTTTCTGGACGTGGGTTTGATCTCTCGGAGGCAGCAGAGTTCAGAGTTAATCCCAGATACTCTTTGGCCCATTTAAAGACTGCACTTAATTTCCCATCCAAAGCTTGACTAAGAACATTCAGATCACTGATTTCATAACGGTAGAAGAGAATTTTGTTGCTCCAAGTGCAAGAACAGAAATGTTTTGCATGATCCAGACATGCAAACTTGTCATTTGAACATGAACACCCAACAGCAGACAAGTGTAAATCACACAGGCACATACTACATTCCCTTCTACAAGTGGCATGGAAATTTTCATCCATTCTTTGTGAGACTAAAGAACTGGAAAGAAATTTCCTCTTCAAACTTTCACTCTTAATGCGAGACTACACAAAGGAAACAAATATAATAAGAATGAATACAACCTGAATGAAGCAAACTATGTAGCCAAATTTGAACAAGAAAAATGAAATGAAGGAAGGAGGGAGAGAAGGTCTTCAGAACTCTCCAATATTATTAATACGAAAAATGCGTGCCTCTTCCGCCATTTCAGTTTATCAAGATAAATGATTGAATACTTGTTAATGATCAATGGAATTTGAAGTTGATAATAAACAACTCCAAAAAAACTAGGATTTCGAGCTGAATGACTTACGTTGAAAGCTTTTGTTAAGAACTCATTTTGTTGATAGGCACCTTTATATGTTAAGCTGTCGGACGACGTGCTCTTCATGCACAGACCAGTTTCCCACTGGGCCCTGACAGCTTCATTTGCAGCTCCTAACAAAAGCTTGTCATATGAAAGTAATGTCTTTTTCCTCTGTTCACGATAAAGTTCTATTACATTCTGTCCATGAAGCAGCCACTCAAGAGGAGCAAAACTTATTGCTTCAGAACAGTTGAAACCACAATCAAATCCTGAATGATATGCCCCAGGGAAGACAAGAACAAATTCACCAGGATACTGAACACAACGATATACAGGTATACCCTCTGCCTTCAATATGGAACATGATAATTGCATCTCCTGGAACCAAAAATTAGCATAAAAAAGTGTTTCCCTTAGAAACAACAATATAAACCTTATATTTGAGGTGACAGGAATTTATCCACATTGAACTAAACTGGTTGAAAAATAAATTTTTATACTACTATTTTCTCTATCATAAATTGATGGCAACAATTATTTTAAGTTTCAACAAAGCCAAAGAAATATTACTGCAAGCAGCAACAACAAGGTTTGGCAGACTTGGAGCCTAGATGAGATTGAGCTTTATTCTGAAAAAAGGATTGTGATGACAACAGTTTCAACAAAAGGTTGAACATTTAGCAAAAAGTGTTCTTCACAATTTTCAAGGTAAAAGGAAAAACCCACAACTCAAGGACATTGCATAGAACATTTGGTACTGCAATATCATGTTGATTACAATAATGTAAGCTATACTTAAGCAAGGGAAAACATACATCCTATGAGTGAAGCCTGTGCTTCCTTCTCTAAGTGCCCATTGGCCTATTGAATTTCAGTTGACGAAACAAATGAACATACAATTATTCTTCCTTGAAACCTAGGAATCAGCTACTACAAAAGACTAATACTTTGTATGGTCAATGAAACTTTTGAAATTCACTAGATGATATAAAGAGAGGAAATTATGACAATAAACATGTGGGATGGAGAAACGTGTTCATAAATGGTAATAGATGGGAGATATTGACAGGAAATGGGTGGGTGAAATTAATATACAAATAATCCAGCAGAAACAAAATCCATCTGACCAACAATACGATGTTTGTCAGAAGAGCATGCATGGATTCATAATGAAAGGGTTAACAGAAGACAAATATGAGAAATAAAAGGATGTTAGGTGTGCATCGCAGTTACTTTATAAAGAAACAAAAATTGTTCATAACAAGCAATCATATATTCTCACCATATTATCTTGCATACGAGGCTTTCCTGCATGCAGATCTGGTAGATACTTTTTCCAAATTGTTTCAAAGTTAGCAGCAAATCTTCCTGGGACGCTATACCACACTTTTGGTTCTCCCAAATGTATGTAAGATAATGAGTATAAGTGGTGTTCTTCAACTTTCTGTTTATGTCAAGTGATCAGATAGAGAAGTAAACAAAAGGGATTTGAATATTAGTCGGTAGTTTCCACCAGAAAACTATTAGGAGATGAGAGATATTGAAAACAAAGATGTGATCTGCATGCAAATATAAGGCAATAAAGCATAGTATTACCCAGTTGTCTGCAGAGAAGCACATTCCCACACTAATATTGGGGGCAAGGTTACATGAAACATCAGGGCTTTCAAACGAAAGAAGGGAATCTGAAAGCATATTATTCAAGTTCCATCCAGCTTTCACATATTCAGGGTAAGCGTGTGCCGCCACAGGATCAGAAACTGTCGGAAACCCACTTCCAAAAACTCCAGCCTCCAATTTTTTACAACAAAGCACCTAGCATAAGATCAATTAGAATTTTCACAATGTATAAAAGACCGAAGATGGAAAAGGCACTGCATATTTGAATTTATCCATCAATATACCTCAATTTCTTCGGTGGGATTTTGAACAATTCGGCCATATTCACCTTCAATATTCTCCACAGATGGTTCCCACTGCTGACGTATAGCCAACTTTATATTGGAACCTATGAATTTTTTCTTATCCTTGTAATTGAAGTACTGGTTCTTAAATACATCTGCATATTCCTTAAATGTTTTGAGACTGAATTTAGGACCAGGTTCAGACTCATAATCACATTCTTCAACATTATGGTTATTTGGAGTGCTGGTGTTTCTTTTACAAAGCTGAGGGCCCAAAGCTACTTTTACATCTCTTTTTCTCTTGGTTTTTGTATGTTCACGTGAACTAGCCATAATTTCTTGAGTATGCTGAACTTGGTGTCCATCAATCCGCTGAATCTGAGCGACAAATTCAGACTTTTCCCATATATTTTCTCTCTGAAGAAAGCATGGTGGTTTCCAGCAAGTAGGAGGGACAATTCGGCAAATTCCATAAGTTTCTGCTTTGGAACGTACGCTTGCAATATATTTAAGTGTGTCTTTGAATTCCTTCATAATGTACACAATCACACAAACATTTGATTCAACAATCACAAGAATCCACATTTGATGACATAAATCAAGATGTGCACAAGGAGACACAATGAAAGCACACAATTACAGTTAGGTGGTTGGTACCTCTTCTGTTGGGTGGAAGATAGGAGTTTCTTCCAAAGGTTCTCTTATCGCATCCTCAGGATGCCACCTTGCTGTTACCTGGTTCAAGACTTTGATAAACAAACAAAAATAAAGGATACATGGTCATGCCTATTCCAATGTGCATAGGTAAAGTGAAGGTACATACCTTCACACAATTACTGCAATTAGGACATCCACGTATGGTCCCTTTTGGACGACCAGCATTTAAAGGTAGGTTCTAAAAAATGAAAAAAGAAAACAATATCGTTAAATTTCTTTATGGTTAGAACATAGAAGAGAAACCAATCATGAGATTATGCTCACAAAAGCATATGAAAAATTGGTATCAAGTCCTGCAATCCAGAGTGTTACTTAGTCTACGTTTCAGCTTCTGTTACTTTGTTAATCTGTTATAACAGTAACAGTTCTCACACCTATATATGTGGTTCTGTATGACACTGTTGTAGATATCCTTTCAAAGGCAATAATATTCAGTTTTCCTCTCTCTTTCCTCTTACTCTCACACAGAGCCAACCACCACACTCATCACACAAGAGCCTAGGCAGTTTAAATACAATATCTGTATCTAAATGAGTCCTAATAACTATGTAGAACTCAAAGAAAGATTTTGTTCCAATTGTTGTAGGTTACCCACCACTTAAGGACATGAGGTATCTTGATTCTAGTATTCATTGTTAAACAATTTAAATCATACGATTCTATCATTAAATGGATCTCAAATGAATTTGAATCTCTTAATCGATGAATAAACTTGATTTTGTATAGTTGATATGAATCACAAAAAAAACAATTTTTTTTTTTACATTTCACTAATTTTCATGAAAGAAATTGAAAAGTCATATAAGTTTAAATTGTTAAATCAAAAGAAATTCAAAAAGAAGGCTAAACTTATCCTATTTGATTATTTCATAACTTCATTTGTCACTAAAACTAGTAATTTGTTCTCAGATTTATTACATTAAACACTTAAAATATACATCATGTGATATATTTAAAGTTACTTTTTCATTATCTCCAAATATTACAATTCAAAAGAAACTATGATTATACTTTCAAAATCAGCTTGGTGATTCCCAATTTGAATCTCAATTTAATAACCTTGTCTAGGACTGTGCCTTTCTAGTTTGATTTATTAGTAATGTAACCACTAACCAAAAGAATGCAAGATTCCCAACTTAACCATAGGAAGATGCTTTGTATGAGATTCCTCAGGCTTGTGGTGATTGCACATGTCCATGTTTATCCACGGCCGATGCATAAGACCCTGGCTATAAGCATTAATGCCATTCGTCTCAAGTTTAGTCTTCATGCAGATTGTCGAAGATTTGTCATTTTTCTTAACATTTCCAACCCTTCTCAAAATGAAAGATGAGAGGGATACAAAACCAGGGGGAACTGAATGATTTTTGTATTCCTGATATTTGGGGCAATCATTATCCGCTTCCATCATCACTGCAGGAAAAAGCCAAGAAAATATTTTCTAAAAAACCATTTTTTGCACAAATTAATTCTTTGAATAGGAAATGAAATATTGGGATAATATGCATTGCAGACAGTTTACTACCCCGATAGAATTCTTTATCACTCAACAGATTGAACTTCAAACCAGTACAACAGCTATTTAAAACACTCAACTTTCAGAAGGATAAGAGAAGTTCAGACAATAGCAAGGTGTCAAACTCAAGATTTTACTCAGACTCAGGGAGGGCAAACAAAGAATTATAAATTGTGGAATCATATCCTTCAAGATTTATAAAATTCTTATATTTGCATATAACACAGCATACATAAGAGAGACAAAAAGCCTTTTTAACACAAATCAAATGCTTAAATAAGCGTAAATTCATAATCATAGATTCATAAGTTTAAGAAAGTCAATAAATGACAAACATGAATGACAACCCAACTAGACAAACAGAGCAAACAAATTGGTCATAGAAAAAGTAGAACAGAACCAGACATACAGAGTTGCAGAAGAACAAAACAGAATTGGCTTAAACAGAGACAGGTCAAACATGGCCGAGAAGAACTCCGGACGTGATCGAGAAGAACTCCGGATGTGATCGAGAAGAACTCCAAACGTGACAGAGAAGAGCTCTGGTCATGATGGATTCGTCCAGCAGTTTGGGGAAAGGCTTGAGAGGTTGAACATGCAATCACTACGAAAAGAAGTGTTTTTCTCCTTTCTCTTAGTGTAAGGGTTAGTGAACGCTTGGGCTCAGGTTTGCTGAACCCCAAAAAGAGCAAAAAACAACATTGACACATCACCTACCAAGCATAATTGAAAAAACTCTACAATTGTACCGAGTTTTCAATTATATGCAGCGATTGTACCAATATACTCATTTATGATTCTGAGCAAACAGACTTGCCCAGGCACTGCAGAAGTGTAGAATTCTGCAATTCTAAAAATCAGTGCACAATTTTGACTATCATGGAGAAAAGAGAAGTGTGGACAAAGAAACCAAAAGCTGAAGAGATTCAACCATAAGTGTTGATCATATACAGAAGTTGTGCATCTTAATCTTACCATAGACACCGAAGCAACAATAATATATGGCAATAAATGATAAAAAAAAGTAGACACTGTTTCAAGTTAAGAATATATCAAAAGTAATGACGTCAATATTATTTAGTTATATTTTTTACTAGATGATGCAAAGTAAAAATCACCATATAATATAACATTATTCTCCCTAACTTCTATTAGCACTTGCAGAAGTCAAATTATTATTTATGCAAATTACTAATGATAAGTATATGAGAAGGTAGTAAATGAAGTCATAGAAGAATTGGAAGGGTTTGGAAATCACTCGCTTAGAAAAAAGGAAAGTGCGGAACCAAATGATGTACGCCCACTGAAATTGAGCTGAAAATGAGGGGTAGGTTATTCTAATTATGAATTTCCAAGATAATGTTCAACCCTACCAAGTAAGAAGAAAGTATAATGCTTTCCGATCCTCTCCATATTCTACTGTCTCAGTGAATATCCAAGATGAGAAAGTCAAAACCCATCATTTTCAGCCCCTCTCCACCTTTTCTAATTCTACCTTCTATGATATGATATGCACAGAATGAAACATCAAGATTGGAGTCATTTTTGTTTTTGACCTATTTCCAAAAATCCTTACATAAATCGTCATAAACATGGATTTCAAAGAGAACCCTCAAAGCGTAAAACACGTGCGCAGAAACACAGTGAATGAGAAATACGGAAAACTGAAGTAAAAGCTTAAAACTAAGAAGCATTCAAAACAATGTACAAATTTTGTTACGTACCCAAAATGTCGAAATGCAGAGATTGCCCCCAAAACCAGATTCCTGCAACAAATGAACGGTGAAAATTGAACTGAAGAGACAAAGTAGCAATGCAGCCAGCAAAAATTAAAACAAAAAAAAGTTATGAATTGAGAAAGACAAAGTTACCCAGAGGAATTGCTTGAATGATCAATGATTAATTGGTTGAATGATTAATGATTTATGAAGTTGAGAGTGAAAATTAAAAATGCATAGGATCTGGAGTCCTCTCTCCCCATCTTGCCCGAACCCAAAGACTGCGGATTATCAAACCCTAAAACTGAGCATTACAACGTTTCTATTAAATGAATACTAATAAATTGGTAACAAGGGATTGTCAACTCACAGAATGGAAAGAGTGAATACACTGTTCATGCGTTTCATGTGAACTGCGCAAAAAGAGAACTTCAATGCTTTCGTAAGTTCTACTGTTCAATTTTTGTTAAATAGTAGTGCCTGAAATGTTTTTACCGTGAATGAATACTTTAACATCCATTAAATAAAAGGAACATTCACTTGAATAATAATATTTTAACAATATTTATTTTATTACGTCTATGAGTAATATACTAATAGTATTTTAACAATATTTCTTTTATTAAAATTTTAATATATATTATTATACTTTTAAAGTGGGTTGTTAAATAAACATTTGTTGTGAATCAATGCAATCACGTAATCATGGAGAGTACCCTAGTTTTAATGATTTGTTTTCTCCATGTTTTTTAACCCACAATTATCTACAATTAACATGATGAAAAAATTATGTTTATATACCAACAAATTTTTGTATATTTAATTGTTATATTACTCTTTCAAACAAGTTATCAAGGAGTTGTTTCAGTTTCAAAAAATTATTTTCCCATAATAAAGCAAATCAACCAACTCGTTTGTTATTAATTTCTAATCCATATTTATATATAACACATTTGTTTTATTAAGCAACTAAAAGAAGATTGTGAAACACATCGTTTGTTTAAAAGTGGGTGAGTAGCTTATTGACTAAAGATTTATAACAGAATGTAGTTAATAAAGAAATATTTTTAACAAATGCTTATCTAAATTTAAATATATTTATATATAATTTTTTTATTTATATAAAAAAATAAGGTTTAATAGGATTGTTATCCAAATATTGTGGAGTTTAATCTTTTTCATTAAATTGATGTTGATACTACTAAGAGGGTGACAACGTGATAATTTAAATAACCATTTGACACTGTAAATATTTAAGGTGGTTTAAGGAGAGTGGATATTTGAGGATTAGGGTTAGACTCAGTTTTCATGTGGAGCTTCTACTTGTGTTTGTGTTGAAGAAGGAGATGAGGGAGTGGATTAGGGATTGGATGGAGCTTGATTATGAGATGTGTCTCATTTTGACTAAACTTCCAAATAGATGAGAAATAGATTCATTGGAGTGTTTCATGAATTTTTTTTCTCTTAAAAGCATTATCGTCCCAATCTTTGGGAAATTTTGCAATGAGTTTAAGTTTTCCAATCAATTTTCATCACTTTTACCTGACATTTTGGGATATTCTATTTGTCCTTGAAAGGTGATGATGAAAATCGTCCAACCATAAACACCCACAAAACAAGGAGGATGAAGATCTCCAAGCCCATTCCAAATTTGTATATAATAGATTAGGACTTTTGATTTGGGCATTTTGTTGGAGATCCCGCATCGACTAAAGATTAGAGCATTTCTTTGTATATAAATGAGTGCAAACCTCAACCCCATGAGCCGGTTTTATGAGGTTGAGTTAGGCTTAAAGTCCACTTCGTAATACATTTGTTTATTTTTTTGGGTCTTATATTTAAGTTAATAGTAGATTAGGACTAGTTAGGGTTACAATTGGGCTTCTTTGAGCCCAATGTGACCTTGTACCGTCTAGGGTTGGGTATGGAGCGAAACATATATACCTTGACAATGAGCACATGGACATCCACATGGGAGCCTAGGAGTGGAGGGGATTTGACATAGAAGGTGTGAGCTTCACATGAAAAGCATGACTCCACATAGAATCTTATCATTGAAGAGTTTTATTTTGAATTTTCAAATTTTGACTCCAAAATGTTCAGCCCATTACACTATAAATAAGTGGGTAGAATACATGTAAATTAACTTATAATTAGTAATGAAATGCTTCCCATTTTTTTTCCATTCTACTTGTTCTCAAGTTCTCCCTAGATATTCAAGACTTAGTATATACTCTTTCTTAGTGAGTTAGTCTCACCTCTCACTCTCACAAATTTCTAACTTCATTTCAAATCATCAAAACTCCTCTAAAGTTTCTAAGAATGCTTCTGCTCCTCAACTCTCCTTTATCTTCCATTCAAAGAAGAAATCGCAAAAAATTCTACAAGAAGAAGATCATTTTCCATCAGGCGGGATTGAAACGATATAGGAACCTAATAAATGCATTGAACCCAATATAATTGAAATGCTTTGGAAGTAATTAATTACCAATATAATTGAATTGCCTCTACATTCCTTCATGAACATTAGGTCCTAACCTCTGTGACAAAACAACAAACACTTTCTCTTCAACAATGAACTAATCCACATTAACATTTATACCACCTAATAAATAAATAAATAAGATATTCCATTAGTACCATGTTTCCACTATCATGAATATGGTACAAAGGAAAAAAAAACACTTGAACAAGCAAGTGCTGTTGGGTCTATTAGTGTCTAAGTTCAAGAGGGGAGGGGTGAATTGAGCTTATAAAATTTTCGCAAGAACACACAATTTTTCAGTATTCCAGAGGCAAAAAGAACAGATTGTTTTTACATGAAACAGATTGATTCTTCAGAGCAGTCTTGGCACAATTTAAATTTTGTTCAATGTAAAGTTGTGTTCAACAAGAAATATAACAGAACCAGATCAGCTTAATATTGTGAGGATGAAGGATATAGCTATGCTTAGAAATCAATCAAAAGTTACACAACACAAGATTTCAAGAAGTATGATCCTTTCTCAGGTTTTAATGAATGATCAGTTTGTTTACAATTCACTTAAACCATTATATGCAGCAACCTTGTTTATGATCAGAAAACTTTAACAAATCAGTAAGAACAGTTTTCACTTAACCCAGAATTAACAGATTCAATTTAAAAAGAACAGATTTAGTTCTTGACAGAATTAAGCAAAAACCAGAAAAGAGTGCAGGGATGAGAATACAAGATACACACGTTTTTATACTTGTTCACTCATACAGAGCTACATCCAGTCTCACCTTACCCCAAGGTGGAATTCACTAAAATATTACCAATCACTTACAAAACCAGCAGTTCTTGAACACTACAAGAACAACACACACAATGCTGAAAAACCCTATTTCAGCACACCTTGCACTCCAAGAAACCCTATCAAGGAGTGACTAACACTTACACCTTTACAAAACAGAATAAAGGAAAGATTACACCTGAAAAGAAGATGCAAGAACTCAAAACCAGTAGTTCAATTTGCTGCAGAACTGCACCAGCACCTTCACCAAGATTCAAGGTTTCCTAGAACAAGCACACTTGAAAATCTCTTTGGAAAACCTTTCAAAAACTCTTTCAATCCTTCTTCTCACATGGAAATTGTTTGATCTTTGTCAAAAGCGTAATTCCTCAGCACTAATTCATGTGAGAGAGACTTTTCTTTATATAGAAAACAGTTTCTAACTTCTTTTCAAAAAACAGTTGAAAAGCAGTTAAGAAAACAACAGATTCAGTTTTGAACTTAACAGATTTATTTTTGTGAAAACTGCCAACTCAGCTTAACAGAAATAACTGTCTGAGTGGTACCTTTGGTGCCCTAACTAACTTGTGAAAAACCTTTCAGCAGACCAAAGAATAAACCTGTTCTTTCACAGTAAAACAGATTAAAGTATAACACACAGGCCAGCTCAGCTTAACTGAAATAACGAACTGAGCTTTCCCTTGGTGCCCTAACAGAAATTTAGAAAAGCCTTTTAACAGAGAAGAAATAAACAGATTCTTTCTCCATAAAACAGATTTATTTGTGCACTGTTTTAAAATTGTTAAAAACATTTTAAAAGACTTTTCAAAACCATTTAACCACATCATGTGCTTGATCTAGACTTGGTTAGGCATCTAGGATAGGTTACACAGCAAAAGGCAATCATACACACTTACAAGCCTAATTACAAATGAATCTAAAAACCTATTACAATCTTCAAAGCACTCAAGCCATTTTCTTCATCAAACACACATCAAGCCTTGGTAGGGAAGAAGCTTCCTCCAGCTTCAACAAGTGCTTCAAATGCAACTTGGTGCAAGGGAACAACCCAAAAGAAAGCAGACAAGGTTTTGAGCATGATAACTTTGGGAATCGGCACTAAGAAAAAGGAAGAGGGTAAAATGGGAAATGAAAAAAGTGACTGAAAACTTAAAGATGCTTTTGATTTGTGGAACATAGAAGGAAGCCAAGTTCATCCCCCACTTAATAGCACAATTGGCTTCTCGCTTCAACTTGTTCTGGTTCTTCAACTTGTTGTTTCAGCTAAAAGATAAATTTGTTCAGTTGTTGGAAGAGGGGTGACGACATATAGAGGGTTGTAGTTGGGTAAAACCATTTCCATAAAGGTGACTAAACCCTTATTTGCAACCAAATTTCACATTGAGATTACAATCTAACTCCACTATAATCCGACATTGTTAGGCTCTAATGGTGGTGGTTGTGTGTTCGACTAGGGTGGAAGAGAGGAGTTGGAGGACAAGGTCGGTGAAGGCACAAATGAAAAACACAAGTGATGACTATTTTACAACAAATGTATTGTGTCAGAAGTAATAAATTTGTCCCTAAGGACGACTATTGAATCCAAAAGAAATCGTTGAATTCTCAAGTATAAGATTCACTAAATAGAAAACAATATAATAAAGTTTGTTGGAAGTTTGTTATGTATGATTGCAAGAATGTAAATAAAACAAATTAAATGGTTGTTTGATTTAAGTGGAAAAATTGGGATTGAGGTTCATCCTTCTCACTCTTTTGTATTTTGAAAAGCATAATAATATTCTATCTTTGATTGATATTGATGTCCATATAAAATTCATTTATATCGATTATTCGCATATAAAATTATTAAGATATTTTTCTAAATATCAATTTCTCACATATTTATTAAAACTCCTTATCGAACAAATGTTAGATAACAATTAACATTTCAAATTTATTCATAACATTTAAATATGTTCAATTATTTATATATATATATATATATTTTTACACCGATAGCACTGAAAATTTAACTTAGGTACACCCAAACCTCTAATCATCACACTATTATCTATCTGCCTATTAGATTCGTATATGTTAAAAATATACTTACCAAAAAAATACTACAAAATATAATACTTATATTTAGAGGGAGATTATAATACACTTTAAATTTTAATTATACATTTATCATTTTTAAAATAGCTTATATAAACGTATATTAAAAATGCTGAAATTAAAATATATATTAACATCATATATGTAAGTAGATAATGATAATAACAATTTGAATTTGTCTCTTAATTGCTATTCATAAATAACTTCAAATAAATTATTATGAACTATTTAAATATAACTATATATTTATAATTTACAAAAATTAAATTATTGTAATTTTATAATGCTATATTATTTATTATAAAATGATAGATGTGTGTTTTTAATAGAATTTTCATATAAGTTATAGTAAATAGAGTTGGCCCATGATTATTTTACAATCCCGGGAGTATGAGTGTAGGTTTGAATCCAACGTTCAACATTTTTTCGTAAAAAATATTTAACAAATGACTGACAGAATTTATTGTAAGTGAGAATAATTAGAATAATTAAAAACTTAAAAATGAAAATTATACCTCCACCTAACAAATTGTGACCTACACCCCATCTTTTCTGAAATTTCCAAAAATACACTTCATTCCAAAATTGAAAATTTGAAATTCAGAATATAAGAAAATTAAAAATAGATTATTATATTTTAGAAATGAAATTTCAGAATAGAGTTCAAATATAAAAAATCTTATTATGGAAAAAGAATTCCAAAATGAAAAAATATATTATAAAAAAAAAATTAGAAAAAAAAATCTAGAAACGTGTTCAAGAAAAGAATTTTTAAAATTAAAAAAAAAATGTCTGAAAATCCAATCCCGGAAACATGTTTTGGAGAAGGGTTCCATAAGTATTTTTGATTCACACCTCCTTTCATATTTAAAGTCATTTTTTCTTCACAACAAAATCGGGTAAGGTTCAAATTTAATCAGGTGGTGCATAAAGTAATTTTCCTTTAAATTTTTTTTGAGATACCAAATTAAACCTACAATAAAATGTTAGGTGTTTCTTCTTGCACTCCCATATTTTCGGAAAATACTGTTTTACCAC
The DNA here is from genome assembly GCF_000499845.2 of Phaseolus vulgaris. NCBI lineage: Eukaryota > Viridiplantae > Streptophyta > Magnoliopsida > Fabales > Fabaceae > Phaseolus > Phaseolus vulgaris. The sequence continues at coordinate 41,587,467 of NC_023759.2, forward strand.
TTTTAAAAATGACTTTCAGATTATTTTTTCTGAAATATTTCTGAAACATACATTTTATGAATTTTGGATATACCATTCCGTAAATAGAAAAAATGTGTTTTAGAAAAAATATTTTAGAATGATTTTTTGTCTTCCAAATTTTCTATTCTAGAAACACCTTTTACTTATGAAACTCCTATTCTAGAAATACCTTTTATTTACGGATTCCTTATTCTAAAATCACCCAAAACTATTAAAAATAATTTTAATATTTTAATATAGAGGTGCAATAAGAAAAATGTAGAAATACAAAAAGAAAGACCCTAAAATGTAATACTCCTAATAGGCCCAAAAGAACTCCATAAAATAATGTAGTCATCTCTAACATTTTCCTTTTTCACTTGCACTTAATTCCATTTGACATTGACACTTCCCTTTCACGTACAGAAAACAACAGACTTGAATATAATTTTGCCTTGCCCATTTCTCAATCTGTTTCGATTCCTTTATTTTTTTTAAATATTATTTCAATTAAATCTTCAAGTTTTTCTACTTTTTTATTTTATTTTATAATTAATTAAATATTTTTATGATATCTTGAATAATATGTGAGGTTCATGCTTCAATTGGACTAAAATAAAAGAAAAGAAAATAAATACGAACTTAAAGATTAGATCAAAATAAAAGAAGATCTAGATTAGATAATTTAGAAATACAGAGTAGATTACGCAATGCAAAATAAATCTCTAAAACTAAAAATACATATCAGATTATGTAATTTTTAACATGTTTTCAAATTTTGCAATATAAAAATATGAAATATAGATATTTTACGTCTTTTCCAACATTCCTAAAAGTACAAAAAGAAATAATGAAGGTACAAAAAATAATTGCCCATAGACTTTATTAACCGACAGATCTTGGACAGTAGTAAAAGCCTGTTTCGTGGGGCAAGACACAAAGTTTCTTCACCAGGATTGGGTTAATTTCTTTCTTTAATTATGCTTTCTCAAACTTGGTTTTAGGACATGTCTACATGCTCAATTTTCAAATCTGATCTAGCTTATTAGGTAATAGTTTTAGGTTTTTGGGAATGAATAAACATATTTTGTATTCTTAAGTTTTCAAGCCCTTATTGATAATGTTAATTGTTTTAACCAAATGATTAAGGGTTGTGTTTGAAGAAACTTCTGCTAAATATTTAGATTTTTTTTAAAGAAAGTATGGAATTAACTAAAATTGATTTACACGTGAGTTAAAAGTTAAATTTTTGAAAAGTCAATACGAAAATAACTGTATCGGTAGGGTCTGCACGACCGACACCATGGCTTGGAACTCGGTCGTTACACTGACCGACACCTTACGACCAATTACGCTTAAGTAGAATTAGTGAAGCTAGGTAATGTATTTTTAAACATGATCCAACTCTCTAATTTGGTCCAATAAGAAAGGGTCACCAAAATAATATAAATAACACCTATTCCAAGAATCAGGTACGTCATTATACAATACTCAGAATACCGAGTGCCGAATACTAAATCTGACTTGAGCGTCAGACTGCCTTCTGCAGGTACTATCCGAGTCGGGACTACGTGAAGGCCGAGGAGTGGAACGAGTAGAGGGGAGGAAGAAGCTTGCTTGGAGATAAACGTAAGTGCAAACTGACCAACCAACCAAGAAAGCATATGAGTAGTTTCAATCGTTCTCTAGGCCCCAACCCTTTTCGAAAACAATAACCTTTATGAATCAACTTTTACATAAACTAATTTTAATTTAAAATGAAACTAATATAATTTTTCTTATTTTTTTTTTATGTTTATGAAGAAAATATTTTAAACGTGTCAAATTAACTTATACGTAGAACCTATCTAGACAAGCTTCTCAATAAGAACTTTTAGGTGAAAAATAAGAGAAAAATAAAATATATTTTTTTTCTAAATTAAAATTAGTTTTTATTTATTTATAAAACTTACGCTAGACAATATGTGTAATCACATGAAAAATAGCATAAAAAAAAGAAAATAAATAACCATGAAAAAGCAGATCAAATTCATGAAAAAAAATAAAAATTGAAGAAAATCTCAAGAGTACAATGAGAGTTAAAATCGAAAAAGAAAAAATGAGACAAGAAAGAAAACAAAAAAAAAGTTATCTAAAAAGAAGCCCCATAAACAATACAAAAGACTTAATAATTGAAATTTAATCATACTGACCTGTTTGCATTCAACATAAGTAATAAAACCATGTGATAATTAGAAACATAACTATTATTACTTTTCTTGGATTGACTTGCTTTGGAGTTTTTTTTTTTTACTCTTACTCCGACTTTAGAAAGACGTCTCAATCTCCTATAGGTTTGTAGTGGTTCATCTTCTTCGCTTAATAATTCATCTTCTTCGCTTAATAATTCATCTTTATCCATTTTTCAACCCAAAATTTAGCGATCAAATGAGCTTCTTGTAAGAAAATACCATTTGAGATAGATTCAACTATATTCATTGCCAAAATAATTGAACATAACTCTTGAGTCTGGTTGATCATCAACGGAAACAGATTCAAAACAATTTGCAAGACTAAATCATAATAATAAATAGAGCAACTTGTTTGGCAACAACAAATTTAGAAGGCGTTGCATTATATATATATATATATATATATATATATATATAAAATTTGAGTTGAAATGATCCTTCAAAAGGTTGCAAATTATAAGTAGACAATGAATTATATTAACAAAAATATCAACCTAAGATCCTGATTCAACTTCTATATAATTACTTGCAACAATAGAGTTATCAACAACAAATAATTTTCGATTATGAGTTAAAATTAATTTACGCGTTAGTAAATTTATATGAATTATCTTACATTGATGTTCTATATTTTTTATTTTTTAATTTACATTTAAATTAATTTTAGTTTAATATAGGAAACATGGATAGATAATGTTAAATATCAATTTAGAAACCACTTTATAAATTTTTATTATTAAAAAAAAAACTTTACATATCAATAATAGTTTATTAAATAATATCTAACTTAGTCAACATAATAATTATTATTTTTTATTCATAAATTAATTTTATTTAATAATTTTTTTATAATATAATTTATTAGCCAATATAACACATGTGTGCTTTTGTCCTACAATAATCATCCCCAATATATACTATAGCATGACACATGATTGCAATATAATTTAATTTGAAATTGGTGATAGGGTTGAGTGGTGGTGACTATATACATGGAGAAGATTAATTAGAATACAACAACAAAAGAGGATGCCAAGGAGTTTAAAGTGGATAAATTCATTGGAATTATTCAATTTGGCAGAACTGCACACGTTGTTTATGCTAATAGCAGCAACAACAAACATCATTATACGTATTACTACTATTAAGTCTCGTGTCTACCTTGTTTCCCTAAGTTTAGTGTTACCTAATGGTGGACCAATCTAACTGATAACTCTTGCATCTTGTCACACCAATTTAGGTTGGAACACAATTTCCTTTAAGAGATTATTATCTTAGAAATTATTAAAAAATGATCTTAGATTCAAATCATCTCTCAATTATGGACCTCATAGCCTCAATTATTTATGTTTCTTAGGCTATTTGCGTAGTCTTTATCAGCTGAAAGCTAGGTAGGTGGGTTAAGCAGTAACCATATATATGCCTTATGAACACAGATGAAGAGAGAAACATCAAAAAGAGAACAAAGCAAACCATATCTGCGATGTGGAGTGAGGAATCTTTTTATTTATTTATCTGGCCCTATAGTTATTGACTCCTACGCCACACATTTCAATGTCAATCAATTATAGTACCGACAAATAACTAACACACAGTGAAATACGTTAGAAATAATGAAAGAATCATATCAGTAACCCTCCACTCATATCACTGTTGAAGTGACTACCTACAGAAATAAAGAAGCAAAATGGGAGAGACAAAGCAAGATCTGAACTGAACCTCTGTGTGTGCCTTGATCTCTGCCTCTTTATTTTACTTTAATCTCGTGCAAAAGTTATGTATGTTTGCATCAACCACGTGCACTTTTTTCTTAGTGTTTTGATTTTTCATGGGATGCACTTTCATTGGGTGTTGATCACATATAATAATAGATTTAGCATAGAGAAAGGTCTGATTAGTGTCTTTAAACATGAAAAGATGGAAGATTCCGTTTCATTCTTCAACCTTTTTCTCACATGGTTAAAACATATATGTCAAATGTACTTCTTTTCAAAGTTGTTTGACGAAAACATATCTCCTACCTATGGTCGATTAACACGTTTGTGTTCTGTATTGTTGTTCATGCCAAGTTCATGCTATTTTTTATTACAGTGATTGGAGAAATTTTGGGGGTGGGGTTTGAGTTTCAGCATTGGGTTTAAGATAACTTACTATATACAACTTGTTAACATATTTCAACTAAAATAAATAAATGAGTGCATGATACATAACAAGTTTCTTTATGTCAAGTTTTTAGTTAATATATTTTATGTCATGTCCTAACCTTAAAGTGATTTTTCCTAATTATCAGTTCAAATGACACGGAACTTGATTTAATTGTATAAGATTTTTCAAGTTTTAAATTTTATAAATCAATATAGTAAATAATTCAACAAGAACTCTATAAAGTTACTCAAATAATTAAATAAATTTTACAGCTTAAAAAGAATTTTAAAACACTATAACTATATATCTTTGACTTAGACGATTATCTTAGAAAATTACTAAAGTTTAAATTATGTTTAACACATAATTATCACTTCTTTATCTATTCTCTTTTTCTATCACAATGTACGAGTATCAAAATATTTGAATAGATTATTTCTAACATTTCACACATAACTTTTTTTTTTCTTCTTCCTCTTCAAGAGGTGATAAAAGGATACATTTTAAATATCTATCCACTCCAAAAATTGTATAAAATGTAAGACTCCAAATCCATTAACTTTATTAAAACATACAGATTACACATAAACTCCTCACACGCATATCTATTTCATCTATATATTACATACTCCAAAAACATGAACAAAATAATTAATCAAAATTATATAAACATTTGAGAATACATACTTCCTCCATCACTCATCATTTATGATCATAATTATAACATCAAACAGAAACCTCACATTCCTCTGAGCCAATCTACAATCAAGCTTTACGTAAGGTGTTGCAATGTTCTTTATCTCAAGTTCTGTTAGAGCAGCTCTGGAAGTTTGCAAAATTCTGCAGTATTTTTGAGCATTAAAATTGCTTCGCCAATATTCTTGACTTTTGCGGCAGTATTCTTCTGTAGCATGGATTGTACCATGGTGCTATGCTAATATCTCATCTCCTAAGATGCTTTATGGTTTCAACCATTAATCTATTATTCTGCTGAATCTGTGCTTGTTGTTAGAGTGTTTGGACTCTGTATTATAGTTTTATTTTTGAGCTGGTTTGTAGTAACTTTATAGACGGTGGCACATGGGTTATGAGTTTCATCATTTTCATGTCTTGGGATAGTATATTAGGTGGATGGGTGAAATGATATGAGTTATTTTTTTTTATAAGAGTTGAAATATTTTTAAAATATTTATTTATTTATTTATTTTGATAAAAAAAATCAACAAAAATCAAAAGGGACATATAAAGATGTGCAGTGTTTGTATGATGAAATTTTTTAGATTGATCTCCTAATAGAAGAATCACGGAAAGGATTCTTGTTAAAATTCAAAGGTAGTGGTTTAAGAACTTATTTGTGGTTTGTATTTTTGTATGGTTTTTTTTTTTAGAATTTTTTATTTGGAATGCAGAGCTAACATTTTGAATGTCATGTAATGTCCTTATGAAATATTAGATTTGCAAGTTATGATAGAGAAGTTATTCATTTTTAATTTTTTATTAAGTTAGATATGTAAAAGTAGATGATATTGTTAGGATCTATTGTATAAAAATTAGAGTATCCTTAAAATACTCTTTATTATTTTCTTGTTGATATATATATATATATATATATAATTTACCAAATGCCATACATTTTATTCCCATAAAAAGTATATGATTAGTGAATTCTTTTATAAAAGTAGTATTAAATTTGAACAGACTAATATTCTTTAGTAATACCTAGTTTGTATAGTAAAATCTAGCTATGAGTTGGTTATTATATTTTTTGGCACCCTCATCTCTTTTGAATTGAGGTTTTTTATACATGGGTTGGAGTACCTTACACTCCCATTTATATTATTTTTTTGTTATTGATTAAAAAAAAACTTAGTTTGTCTAGTAATTTATTCACCCTACATCAACTTAATTAGAAACATTAACTTTTACTATATAATATCTTTGTCTATGTGAGTTAGTGTATCATTAGAATCTTCCACGTTCACATACACATATATAGTCATCAAAAGTAATACTCCTTAACATCTTTAATAAAATGGTTAAATATGTTTTTCATCCCTCTATTATAAAGTAAAATTGATTTTTGTCCATAATCAAACTTTAGACCTTCTGGTATTTGTAGTAAAGAAATTATTGGAATGAGTTTTTATAAGTGTTTTTAATAAACGGATTTTAAAATGGACTGTATTATATAATATTATAACATCCACATCATCGATGAGTTAACATGAAATATTTTAATATCCTAGTTCACACTGAAAATTTGTGTCACGTAAAAAAAAACTAGCAATGATTTCCAATAATTTCCTTACTACAAGTACCCACGAGGTCTAAAATTTGGAATAAGGACGAAAATTAATTTCGCGTGAAAGTACAATGATGAAAAATATATTTAACCTTTAATAAAATATATTGTATTCATCAATCAATCATAGTAAGTGTTTTCACCATTTCATTCTTAACAATCTATATCATAACTATGTATAACATTCAAATAGAAGTAATACTCTAGAGTCTACATATATTTATAGTCACTACAAGAAATTTTTTGTTACCTACTAATATTTACCTACGAATTTGGATCCGTATGTAAATTGGGACTTACTTACGATTTTTTTTGTATATAATAACAAAATAGTTTGGTGAGAAAAAACCGTAGGTAACTTTGGCAGGCTGGGGCGAAAAATTGTTACCTACGGATATTACATTGTTACCTATAGATTTATCTGTAGATAATTACATATAGATCAAAATCCGTAGGTAATTATGTATGGATTAAAGTTTGTATATAATTACAAGTAATTACATTAGTATTAATATTATAGTTATTATTATTATTAATATTATTAAATAATAATATTAATATTATTATATCATAATATGACCAAAATATTTGTTTGGTGTAGTGGTTAAAGATTTTATGTGTTATAGGAGTACTTCAATCCTAATAAGGGTACCCTTATACAAAAGGTGTATTTAGCTTATCTAGACCCTAATCAAAATCCTATATAACCAAAATATAAAGTATTAAAATTGTTGTGTGCCATGTACTAAATAAACCAACATCAACTAAGGGTTATCCAGAAAACAAAAAAGCTCACACTAAGTACACTACAAGAAATAATGATGGTAGAGTCTCCAAAAGAGCGATGCAAAGAGCAAAAGAGAGACGCTACATGGGGTTAATGTGGGTTGTGTCCCAATATAAATGGAAGCTAGTCTTTTGGTGGCTATGCATTAGAGACGACCTTCATTGGGACACAAATTTACAAGGTAGTGTTGGTTAAGCCTACATAAAGAAAAATATATTATTTAACTATAGAGTAGGTTTCTGGGACACTACAATGGATATAAAATTAAATAATTATTAAGAAGTGGACTTTAAAAGCATAACTTTAACCTCATAAAACTGGTGAGGTTTGCACTTACTTATATACTATGAAATTTCATAATCTCTAGTGGGACTATATATTATGGGTGGTTCGATAACGGCCTGATAGCGAGTGACCTGATAAGACCAACAAAAAATCGCTAGGATAGGCTTGAAATGGTTCTAATACCATAATAATAAGTGAACTTTAAGCCTAACTCAACCTCATAAAATCGGCTTATAAGGTGAGGTTTGCACCCACTTATATACGAAATGTTCTAATCTCTAGTCGATGTGAGATCTCCAACGATAATTAACTTAGAGTGGGCTAAGGTGACAATAAATGTCCACGTCACCTTAATGTCACCTATACCTACACTAAATATAATAAAATATTAACTTGCATATACTTTGTGTCCCCATTCTAGACGCTAACTTATTATTATTATTTTAATAATTTTTAGTGAGTTAAAGGTCTCTATTGTGGACACAATATTTGACATTTATTTTGGTGTCCAACTTGAGTATACTTCACCCATGCTAGTGACTTTTTTTTACAGCCCTCGCTTTTTGTTGACAGCTAAAATGGATTTTTCTTATAGTGGTATACCAATTAAGTATTCCCATTTGTTTTCTCAAGTTGTAACCTATAGTCCAACTCAATTCATGTGCCATCAAGAATTCAAACTTTTGTCTTCCTCAAACATGTCCAAACTCAAATGTGTTATCTGTTTTGATTAGTTCTATGCATTTATATGCGTCTAAAGTGCCCCAGTCAGCACATTTTTTCTTTCTTGAATCCTCAATTCTATGATGAATGCATTGTGCCTATGTTTTCACATGCAAAACATGATTACAAATATCTTTCCCAACCAAGAACCAGAGATCAAGAAGCATAACCTTTCCTACCAAAATGTATAGATAAAAAAGTTCACATGTTGAGACTATAAAATCCTAATTATTGAGGGTGTTCATTGAATATGTTTAATAAAGATTTTAACATGAATTGAGGTAATAGTGGACATCTTGAGTCTTTTTGTTGACTAAATCGTTATCTTTTAAGACTGTGTAAGATGATAAAATTCTCTTGGTGTAAGTGCATTGATATTTGGTTATCTTACTCTTGATTAACAAGTACAAAACAATCCAAAATACAATCATCTAGAGTGAAAATGTTATACAAAGGTGGGAAAATAATCGATTTAATAATTTTGACTAGGATTTCTGATAGTAAGTGGATTTGAGTTAGAAAAATAAATAAATAATAGAAATTATTGTTTCATATGGTTTTTTCATATTTAGATTGGTTAATTTTTTTATCAGAAATAAAGAATCAATAAATATGAACCAAATTATGAGTGGTCTAATCCTTATACAAAATTGCACTTTATTCTCCTCCTACCTACCAAGAAACGCCTGCCATACTGACAAAATCACATACCCTAACAAAATAAAACTCGTAAAAAAAGCATCAAGAAAGCAACCTCATACAAACCAAAGGGTCCAAACACTAGTTAAAGTAAGAAAACAAACCAAATCTAGACCTTGAATAAAATTAAGACCAAACCTTTACTTGAACCATTGCAAACACTTCTTACGCACCAACCATGCCCATTTTAAAGATGACATTGTTTAAATAATATATCTTAAAATAAAATATTATCGTTATATCTCTGATAGATCAAGTATCGATTATATTTTCAAATATAATAGTGTAAATTTCATTTCTCAAACATAAAAAGGTAAATAGTTTACTTTGATTTTACACCAATTTAATATCTAAATAGGATTAAATTTTTTATAAACTTTTACTTTTTAAGATTGAAAATAATGATTTTTTTATTAATTTGGTTTAATCCAAAATTTTAAAGAGCTAAAATATTTTTTTAAATAGTTTTTATTTGTAAAAATATTAATTCATTACAAGAAAATCATTAAATAAAAAATAATTTTAAAAATAAAAATAATTAGTTACTATATTATTAAGTTAAATACCATTTTATAAATTAAAAAATTATTAATACTTAAAGTAATTTTGATTATTAAGAAAATTTTAAATTAACTTTCAAATTGTATCTAATATTAACTATCATGTTTTACCTATTTTATATATCAATAATATTTTAATTTACAAAATAATATAATTTATTTAATATAATAATTAATTATTTTTTATTTTTAAAAATATTTTTTATTTAATAACTTTTTATAATGTTTTATCGCTAAACAAATCATATCATAGAAGTGTGTATTAATAGTATCAAGTTTACAAAATATGAGAGATAAATCAATCACTTGACAACATAGTCACATAATGTATCAAGTTGAGCATTGAGAACTTTTGTGAAGATTTTTTTTATAAAGATTGAAATATCCTTCAAAGACTTTTATTTATATATTTATTTATTTTTTATTGATAAAAAAATTATTTAATCGATATTTATAACTTAACCACATAAAATTTGTAATTATTAATTGAAAAAGAATCTTACTATATATTATTTATTAGGAACACATGTTCTCATTTAAACTGTAACAGCAAGTCATGTAGTAGTATTTATTTTCACTCATCTTTCTTTTCAATTCACAAAAGATATGTCTTAAGTACGAAATGAATCCTTCTTTAAAGGACTAAATAAAGCTTTTCATCCTCATAACAAAATATCATCTTTCAGTCTCATCGAAAAGCTTTCAGAGATCACAATAAAAGAAATTATAATTAAAGAAGGAAAAATATAACCATTGCTAATTACATCACAAACTGTATACATAGGATTAATAGTTCCTAAAATAATAATAATAATAATTACGAGATGAACCTAATGGACCACAATATTTATACCCTACTACTTGAAGAATATAAACCACAACCTTGTGGTAACAACTAATCCAACCCAATCTATCATGTGACTTGTCCCTCATAGCGAAACACCATAAATACATTAGAAATAAACGAATCTTGACAATTTCCGACACATGAACCACATATATGCACACACGTACGATATATATAAGACATTCTTAATTATAGGAATACCATATTATTATCATTGTGATTATTGTCGATCTCAAACGTTATTGCGTCCAAGTTTGAAGCCACGCCATCTTCTAGGCTATTTTCTTCTAGATCCATGTCCCACAAGAAACCATATCCATCATCTCCTTTGGAACTAATCTGAGTAACGATGGTGTTGTTGGTGTTGGTGTCCCGAGAGAAGTGAAGCAGATCCATGAAAGAAGAGTTTTGGTTTGTGTTGAAATGATGATGGTGGTGGTGGTGGGTTGGCAATGGCATGGAGGAAGTGAAAGAGGTGGGAAATCTGTTGTACCCACCAGCCATGGTTTGGTTTGTGGGAGATGACGAAGCCATGGTTAGGGATTGAGGTGTTGTATCATATTCGTACATCACTTTGGAACCATTGTTATCTTCTTTGCTTTTGTGGAAGACTCTACACAGCACCCAGTCCTCCTGAAATCAACAACCATTTAATATGTGGTTTATTTAAATAAAAGCTAGCAGTGTAATGATGTTTTTATTATAAGTTTTTAAATTATATACTTATTATAATCTATTATTAAATAATTAAGTTCATTGACCTACATATAGTATGAGTCCGTTAGTAGTCTACTTAAACACATGTACATAATTTTATTTAATGAACTTTATTATTATATTATATCTACTTTTAAGCAATCTTTTAGGTCAAGACATAATTTAAAAAATGCAAGAACTTAAAGAATCTATATATCAACTGAATAAGTCAACCTTGAGTCTTTGATTTAGAAAGCTAGTTAGATTACGTCTTACAAAACTTAACCTACCTTAACTTATTTTTACTCTTTAATTTGACCGTTTAAAAGGTTTTTAGTTGATCTTTTATTTATTTTTTTAATTTTAAAGCAATCTTCATCACTTTCACGTTACATTCTATGATAACATATGATGTGACATGACTCATGACTCTATATATGTATATTATGTATATGTGGACAAATCAAATTAAAAGAGTAATGTTTTTTGTAATGATAAAATATTTTTTAGAGAATAGAAGATATCAAACAGTGTTTATCTTCTCTCTGTTGCTGATTAAAGTTGATCAGTTTCAACTCTAATGTATACAGGGAAGAAAGAGATTGGAAAAATCTGTGATTTTTCTTTTTAGGGAGAATATATTCCCAGTTGTTGCTGATTTTAAAAAAAAAATTCCCACTTGTTTTCAGTCATCAACCTTCTCCAGCAAAACTTGTCAAGTAATTTCTTAAAACAAAGGTATAATCTTTAAGCATATGTTTGTATTAAAATATTGTTAGTTAGTTTACAACTTGAATTTATTAAACACTCCTAAAGTCTTACATTATTAAAAAAATAAATGGTAATATATTATATATTGTGTACCATATATCAAATGAACCTTTTTTATAAAGACTGAAAGATAATATTAATTATGTTTTTTTATCATAAATGATTATGTCAGTGTGTGACATATCAAATAAGATGAGTTTTTTTGTGAGAAAAAATATTGTCTCAAATTTTATAATGATTGATAAAGATTAAAACATACTACTAGTTAATCACATGATTTTCTGAGTGTTAAAAAATTGATATTAGCTATTCATGTATATATAGATATACAATCAAAAGTATTTATTTTTCTCTTTTTTCATATAAAAATAATTTTTTCATTAAATATTGTACAACTTTTTATTGATGTGGTTTTGATTTTAATTTTCATAAAATGCAAATCAAACACATTTTATTCAATGGCCAGTTAAGACTTATACAAGGTGCCAATAAAAAAAAAAGCTTATAGAAGGTTCTATGCGCGAAAAATAATTTAGCTATAAAAGTGAAAAAAATTCACATTACATCAAAGAAGTTTAGTAGATCTGTGTAAAATTTTAGATTTTAATATATAGTTATGCAGATACACTATGTATCCTGAACATAAGTAACTCTGTTATTTTGGGTAAATACAGGGGAGAAAATGCTAAATTGACATGTGGAAAACATAAAATTATGTTAGAGTGGTTAAGCTGGGAAGAAGATAAATTAGTAGAAATTTTATTCTTTTGTATCAGTTTTGTATATGGATTGAGCAATTCAATTATTCTAACACATTATGTTGATAATAATAAAGACATTACAGAAGTCTTAGATCATGAAATTTTACAACCCTTGATCAAATATTAATTATGAAAAAAAATTGATTACAAATTTTTAAGATTTGGCTATTAATTAAATTTAGTGTTAGGATAATATTTGAAAACATTTATTTTATGCTCAAATAAAAAAAAATCATGTATTAGTGCACAAAAAATGTTAACCTTAGGATATACCTTCATTAATATATAGTCTTTTACTACTCCAGACCAAAATAATATATATCCATAAGATATCTACTAATATTATGTACAAGTGAGCATTTTTTTTATGTGAACTTAAAAATAATATTGTCTGATAAATCATATTATAAAATGGTCCAAATTAAAATACAAAAGTCACATCTTTTTTAAATGATTATATGATACTATTTTTTTAATCTTAATACTTTGTAATAGTTGTAGGATTCATTATTACTTTTATTAAAAATTTCCAATTATCTAGATACATCTTATGACATTATGTATAACATTTTTTATACTACAATCATTTTTATTAATTTTTTAATTTAATAATTTAATTTTTATTTGTATTAAATATTTTATTAATACATAGAGTTGTTAAATTTAAAATGAGACAAAATGTGAGTTGTCAAAAATAGTTTTTTTTTTTTTCATCTCACATTAGCATAAACGCTTGAGGAATACACACCCTAATAAAGCATATCAACGACAAAATCTTTTCCTAGCTTTAGCTAGAAACCACACCTAAGATCTGACCTTAATTACATCAATCAATCCTACCACATCACAACAATTTAATTTGTGTCCAAAAGTTATATTAATAAATATCATTCCAACGACAAAAGGTTTTAGTAAAGGACAATTTTCATGGTGGTATTACAAGCAAAATATTAAGAAAAGCAAAATCATGAGTAAAGAAGATATTTAATTTTTAAATAATTTCTTATTTTTTTAATAACATGTTATAGATTAACTTTACAGAAATTGCAGCTTCTGAAAAATTGAAAAAGAAAAGAAAGTTGCACCCACGAGAAAAAGCTAGTGAAAGAAGCAAAGTAGAAAGTAGAGAAACGAACCTTTGGAGGCATGTGTGGGGTCTCCAAGCGGAACTCATGCATGATCCACCCGGTTTTGATGCCATTTGGAGCTCTGTTCCGGTAGAACACCAGCGTTTTCCTCATCCCTACAACCTCTTGCGTGGTTGGATCCACCACCGTCCGATCCTTCCCCGTTGCTTTCCAATACCCTGATGTGGTTGCTCGGTTTGTTCGAAACCCCGTCGCGTATTTGCGGTCCCGGAAGCTGAAGAAGTACCACTCGTTCGCATTCAGCTTAGCCACCTCTGTGAGCATTCATATCAACACATGCATATGACAAGTCAATTTCTTGTGCTAGCAACCAGACAACACATGACTAAGCTATAAGGTTGAATTAGGTGCAATCGATTGTGTCTCCGAATAATAAATATTTAGGTCTAGTGTAGAATCACCATCACATGTCGGCTACTTCATTAATGACATCAAGTTTTCAAGTTTCCAATCCTACCAGACAAACATGACAGCAATTTCATGATACCAACACACACTGCTAATTTCTACTCAGAAGTTTCAACTATTTGTCTGTTTCCTATAAATGTGATTTCGTGCTCTCTTTTTTTTCTTCCTCTTCTCATAATGTTGTGCATCAAAAGAGGAGGACTCAATAATCAAACCAAGAAAGATCATGCACCAAAAAAATAGCTTTTCTTGTATTTCACTAAGGAAAAATATAGTTAATAATTGCTAACGGGTAAAAATCAAGTAGCTAAATCGATAGCGAGTCATGTCCAAGAAAGGTAGTGAATGGAGGCGTATATATGTACACGTATGTGTGCGTCAGTGTATGTTAACATCATCGGTGTTTGTTGCTTAGTGAAAGAGTATTGCTTTTTCAACTGTTATAATAAAAAGTAGCTACTAAGTATGTATGTATCTATCCCATAAGCGTAAAATTAAAGGAACATTACTGAAAAATGATAAATGAATGAAAGGACTCGATTTTGTGCATGAATCAAGCAGAGCTACTTGAATCACAAGAGTTATACATGGTCTCACGGAATTAGTAGTCCAGCTATTTACAATGCTTATTCTTAAAGAACATTTATGATGATAACTCCTAAAATATGGCCCAGACTCACTCATCATGATGAAAAAATAATTAACCCAAATAATTTAACTGTGAAATGAAATAGTACTCCGTACAGCAGAGTGCATGTGCTTTTTGAAGTTTATATTTGAAATAACAAAATAGTAGGAACATAGGAATGGGATGGATTTAATAAATGAAAAACAGATAAAAGAATATACTACTTGCTGGATATTTTTAAGAAGTAAATGCAAAAGTAAGAATGTAAAATAAATTGAATTTATTCTTGTGTAGTTCATTGTCATAGAAAATATTTTATCTAAATTCTTCAAAAAGGGGAAGTGCATAAATTCATTTTTAATTAGATGGGAAATTCAATTTCTTTTAATTTCTAATTTTCTTTTTTATAAGTAATTAAAGAGAATTTTATCCAAATAAAATTTATCTTTCACAGAAAAAACAGAGAGAAAGGAGACTATCACCTAGTTATTGGACTAATATTTTGTTATTATTCATAATTTACATATATATGAAAGTTTTACTAATTTACAGTTGAGGAAAATATAGAATAGAGTTTGTAAAAAATTAATTAATTTATTTTATAAGTATTATGGAAAATTTTATTCTTCCTAATTCTATAAGTAGCATATAAACCAGTCATAAATATGGTTTACATACAGACAAAGGGGGAAAAGAGTTTGGTAAGTGACAACAGGGAACGAAAAATAAATGATCCAAGAATATGTGCAAAAGACAAAAACATTTATATCGGATAATAATGAAGTGGAATATATGTTAATTATATAAAGAAGTAAATTAATATTATATAAAAGTAGTGAATGTTGTTTTATTTAATTTATTGACAGAGGCATAGTATTGAACTATTCATCAAGTTGGCATTGCGTTAATGATTGAAGAACTGAATGCACTGTCGTGTCTGCGAACGGGATAACATCATTACCCTCTCCTCTTACCTTAACCCTTTCAGTTTCTCGCCTTCTCATCTCTCTTCCTCTCTCTCTCTCGTCGTCTCTTCAGGAATCAAACAACCGTGTTTGTCTCCATATTAATTCGACAACATATATGCAGGACATGTTTGTCTGAGCAGGTTTATGAACAGATGAAACAAGCTATAGACACAGGTTTATGAGCAGAAAAGGACTTGTGAATGTGAAGTATACTAATTAATTTGTAGTTTCGCATAACGAACACGAACAGAAGGGAAAACACAACAAATGGGAAACCATATATAATTAAGATAGGTTATTCAGAAATTTTCGAAACCAGTTAAAATTAACTGGAATGATGAAGGTAGGAAATATATACAAGTGTATAATAATTGAGAACATATAGATGTACCTGGAAGTTGCCATGGTTCGCATATGTGGAGGTCAATTTCCACCAAGGTACCCTTGAGAACATCCTCATTTGCGATCTTTTTGTAGAGGTAATGGCAGACCAATTCCTCGTCACTGGGATAAAAGCGAAACCCAGGAGGCAGTGAAGCACCAATGTCTCTGAGACCCATGTATAGGAATGAAGGAGATCTAAGATGTGACACAGTTATGCAGAGGAAGAGAGAGGGAAATCTTATGAGTATTTAGTAGATATGGATAAAGCTAGGAATGTGGATAATGTATATAATTGAAGCTTGGAGAGATTACTTCCTCTGGGTATTTCAAATATTAAGGTATAGAGGCAGAAAGGTTGGTGTCGCCTATATATATATAGTTAGAAAGATATCATGCTTTGCCGTTTAATCAGAATTTCTTTATTCATATTCCATACAAGGGGCATGCTTGTGTAAGTGGTTAGTTATAGTAGGAAGTTTCAAGAAAAACCAAAGTTACAAGAAACCTTGACAAATAAGGGTAGAACAATAATATAACTAATAGACACCATCCAAAATGCCTTTTTTTTTAATTCATATTATTCCAAATTTTATGTCCTTCTTTATCTTCCCTTAATTCCAGGAAAAACTATTACTCCATAGTAATAACTAATTAGAACGTAAAGAGACTAACTTTTTTTTATAGAAAATCCTGTTATCTTTTCTTATCTTTCTTTACTTCGTGTATCTTTTTTTTTTTATCGACTTTTATTAGCAAAACTAACATTACCCTTCTGGGATATTTTATATATATTTTTTTTAAAGATTTTGTACTTGTAAAAATGTATGCCTTGCTACGTCTTATAAAGTTTCCCTGATCTATAACCATCCAATACTTTTTCAATAACTTTGTCCCTTCTTTAACGAGGTTTTTTAATCTCAACATCTGTTTGTCTCTAGTTGGATACTTTAAAGTTTTGAGGGGTTTTTGTGGAAGATCTCAACCTCGTTGGAACAAGTCCAACACTATGATGACTTTGGCTTTTAGATTGGCATGGGCATCTTACCTAATGAAATAGTTAAGTTTTTTTAAGGTACATGCAATGAATCAAGGTTATTTCCTGTAGATAGATAGTCCTAAAATCGCGTTTTTTCGTCCTTTTTTCCAATCGGTACTTTCGTCATGCACTCTTTTTATACATATCCCAAGTCCTTCTCTGTGATGCACTTTTTGATTTTACTCATGTTTGTTCCATATGGTAGGTTAGGAAACAAATAAAAAGCTATACACAGTGGTGGCAATGAGAGATCTAGGTAGTTTATTAATTTAGAATTATCCACATATGAGATTGTTTTGCATTAAATTAATGGAAGTCCTAAGATTGAATTGGGAGCACACGTGAGCATTTGATAAATTTCTGGGTGCAGTTTAACATGGACAGCTCTATATATATAAAACAGAGGAAATAATTGATGTAGCTGGAAATAGAAATTAATGCCAATGATGAAGTTGCAAGTCCCATCTGTTCCGGTTTGGATCACAGAATGATGATTTGGAATGATGCGGGGGTGTGTGGGGCAACCTGATTCATTGTCTTTTATATGGGGTCCCCTACCCTTGACATGGAGGACCAATTGTTAATTATAATTAAGCCATGTTACGTTATTGTACTTTGTACACATATTTCAAGTGGATAGTAATTTAAACATTAAGATGACAACTGTGTTATATATGGGAAAATGGAACCATAACAAATAAGAGTGAAACTTGACATGGTGGACGGATTGATTTAAGTGAAAATATGCCCTATAATATACAATGGTAAACTTGGAATGAAAGGTGTTCCGGTCAGTCAAATATCACCCTGCTATTTCACTAAATTAATAATTGGTTTAGGTTTAGATCGTTGCATAATTTTGATACCAACTGAATAAAAGCTGCAGATAGAGATAGAAGAATCTACATTATTCATTATTTTTATGTCATTGATGAAATATAATTGGGACAATTCTTAGAAAAAAAATATATATATTTTGAAAAAAAGTTAATGATTCACTCTTTTTATGTGATTGTTAGAGTGTTATTGGGATGACTCTTAAATTAATGTGTACACGTTTTATACGATGACGTGTGAATATGTTATCAAGTCTATTGTACATAGTTTATTAAGGTCATTTTTTATTGGGATGAGAGGAAGTAGTCACTATGAGTTTTTTCGAGTTGTGTCATACTTTGTGTTTGTTGTATCTATCTTACGTTTTTGTCTTTTGTTTTTGGCTTTATCCATGATCTGGAACACGTTGAGTAATTTATCTCGGATCTAACAAAGACCTCACCATAATTAAATGATCAAGATGATTAGAAATAGATTGGAGATGAATTAGAAAATCATACACTAAAATATGTGTATAAGATTTTAAGGAATAATATTTTCGATGAGGAAGATGTATTTTACATATTAATCTGGACAAGCAGTGCAATTTCCAAACGTAAAAGACTTTATGTAGAGATTAAGCCTAAATAGGATAGTAACTATGAACAATTTGAAGCGATGGGATTCCAGTCTCTTATAAGTTATGTGTCTTTAGTTAAGAATAGAGAGAAACAATCCAGCACTTATTATTGGATTGTAAGATATCCAATAATACTCTGCTATTTCACTAAATTAATAATTGGTAAATGTTTAGATTGTTGCATAATTTTGATACCAACTAAATAAGTGGTGTAGATAGAGATAGAAGAACCTATTTTGACCAAAGTTAATGATTCATTATTTTTATGTGATTGATAAAGTATAATTGAAACGATTTTTAGAAAAAAAAAAATATATTGAATAAAGTTAATGATTCACTCTTTTTATGTGATTGTTAGAGTGTTATTGAGATGACTCTTAAATTAATATGTACACGTTTTATACGATGACGTGTGAATATATTATCAAGTCTATTGTACATAGTTTACTAGTGTCATTTTTTGTTGGGATGAGAGGAAAGAATCACAATGAGTTTTTTCGAGTTGTGTCATGCTTTGTGTTTGTTGTATTTATCTTACGTTTTTGTCTTTTGTTTTGGGCTTTATCCATGATCTGGAACATTCCTAGTGTTGTAGATAAAAAAGTTGAGTAATTTATCCAGGATCTAACAAAGGCTTCACCACAATTAAATGGTCAAGATAATTAGAAATAGATTGGAGATGAATTAGAAAATCATACACTAAAATATGTGTATAAGATTTTAAGGAATGATATTTTCGATAAGAAAGATGTATTTTACATATTAATCTGGACAAGCAGTGCAATTTCCAAACGTAAAAGACTTTATGTATAGATTAAGTCTAAATAGGATAGTAACTATGAACAATTTGAAGCAAGGGGATTTCAGTCCCTTATAAGTTATGTGTCTTTAGTTAAGAATGGGGAGAAACAATCCAACACTTATTATTGGATTGTAAAATATCTAGAAGGACATGACATGTATGCTATAAATGAATGTCTCAAAACACTTGCACATAACAAAATTTTGAATCATTTTTATCAATTTCATTTACTTGGGTTGAACACAAATAGAAATATAATTTGGAAAAATATGTGGATGACATTAATGAGAGGTGTATAGGATCACAAAAATAAGGTAATGTTTAGGAATGTCATAATTGATATAGAAGAAATTTTTAAAATATACAATTGAAAGCTTGGACGTGGATTAAAAATAGATCTCAAAAGACAATATTTTCCTAATATGATTGATCTGCCCAAAAACCGGCATAATAACCCTAAAGAAGTAAATCCTATTTCAAGTATTTGATTCAGGTATAAAGATGACTAAAGTGGTGGTTGATAACAATACAAATAATTGGGAATAAATGGTCAAACACATATAAGCCTAAATTTAAGATTTAGCCTATGTTTGTTAGAAGTTGAGGATGGGATGAATGGGTGCCACCCGTTTGCTTTTGTGAGATGGGGAGGTTGAATGTGAGAGTGAATAGAAAGATGAGGGTATTTAGGGTACTCTCATAATTGAAGAAAAAGGAGAATGGACAAGTAGGATGTATGTAAAGACCATGATGCCTTTACTTTCTCACGTTTTTGGACTATCATTATTAATAATAATTTTATCTATATATATATATATATATATAAACATAACATAATTTAAAGAATCATAAATAATATTTAAGTTATCTAAATAAATTAACTTACGTAACAAAATTAATTTAAATTAATAAAATGGAAAATAATAAAATTATACTTAGATTTAAAATTATATTTAATTATTTCTTTGAATTTTACATTTTATTTTATTTATAAATGAAACTTTAAATTATTTTAATTAACTAACATATGCACAACATTAATAACTATTTATTCTTTTTTTATATACAAGGGTAAATTTGTAATCTTACAATTTACACTGTTCAAAATAAGTTAAAATAGTCTTACAATCATCACATCACTCATGTATTTCAATAAACTTTTCTCACACATTCACTCTATATACCTCAATCCAAACACACTCACATTTTCTTTTCAAATCCTCACACTTCCACTCTCTCACACTCTCAATTTTCCACTCCACAATCCAAACAAAGCCGAATTAAGGTAAAGAACATGTTAAGATGCTACTAAAATGGAACCTAATACATTAGTAGAATTAGATACATTGCCATACCATTGTGACACAATTTCATAATCTAGACAAATCTCTTTTATATAAAAATATCTATAAAGAAAATTGGGTATTTCTAAGACAACAAGTAGAGGGGTACTTATAAATAATAATAAGAAACACAAAACGCTCATTACATACATAGGAAATGAAAGATAACTGACACCGTGTGGCCTGTCATGAACCAAGAAGGAACATCTTTCTTCTTCTCAAACTTTCCCTTCGATCTTAAAGAATCGGATTTGTGGAAAATTTTCAGAAGATGGGGAAGGGTGAGCGATGTCTTTATATCTCATAGATTAAACATTAAGAAGCAAAGATTTGGTTTTGTTAGATTTCAGGGAGTACAGAACATCAGGGAGTTGGAATATCATCTAAACACAATATGGATTGGGAGCTGGAAGTTGTCTGTTAATAGACCAAAATGCAGTAGGGCAGCAGATACAAGAAAGGAGTGGAATGTTAAGTTGAAGGAGAAGGCAATAGAGTCTGAGAAATATGTTAAAAAAGAATGGAGGTCAAAAGGGTTAAGCACGTACGCAAATATTGTAAGGTATGGTCATAGAGATAGAGCACAAACGCAGAACAGAGATAACCTGCATGCAATTCATTTTAGAGCAGAGGAGACTCCCAGAGATTGGTTAAATAAGTGTTATATTGGGAGAGTCTCGGATTTAAATAAGGTATCTAGCCTAAATGAAAGCTTCATTTTGGGAGGCCTAGGTTACATTAAGGTCAAATTTCTGGGGGGTTTCCATGTGCTTCTGAAGGGGGAAAATGAGTTGAAGATCAAAGATGCCATAGAGGAGAATAAAGCTTGGTTTGAAGAAATGTTTGACACAATTATCCCATGGGAAGAACAATTCGTAGCGGTAGATAAGCTGGTTTGGGTGAGATGCAGAGGACTTCCTTTGAAGTTATGGAATACTGATTGTTTCAAGCACATCGCAGCGCTACTGGGAACACTTATTGAGGTTGACGAGGCGACTATGGCCCTGGAAGAGCTCGAGTATGCAAGGTTCAAAATCAGAGTTTCGGTGGGTTGCGAGGCGAAGATCACTAGTTATATGAAAATCAACGAGGTGTTGTACCAGGTTTCGGTGGAAGAAGAATGCACTATCCCAGACTATAAACTGTGCCAATGCCATTGGAGTGAAGAATCTGTAAGTATGGAAACAGAGGTGGACTCAATTGCGTCAAATGCATCAGTGCGTTCGGGGAGTAGGGACTTCGAGTACGGTAGAAAGGTGGTAGAGGAGAATTTGTTGGCGAAAATATGTGAAGAACAGCCACCGTCGACACAAGGTCACCGGAGATCGGCGCCAATCGTATCGTCTGGTTGTGGCGACCCCCTTTTGGGTAGACCCATAGGTCCTTATTCTGCACCTATCTTTAGCACACTCATTGGAAAGGATGACCTAGAGTCTAGAATTCCAACGGCTCCAAGCAGGGCTGACGTGGACAAGTGGTTTGGGCCTCCAGAAATGGCCCAAGAAGGGGAGACCCGTGCATCATATGTGGTGGAGGAAGGGGGGTGTAGAGGTAAAAACCTTAATGAGGCTACGTGGCTAAGTGGCCCAGTTGTCCATGGAGAGGAGCAGCTCTGTTTTGGGCCGCGTGGAAGCCTGACCATCTCCGAAAATTCCCAGGATCTCAACGAAACAGAGCAGGGAGGCCAACTTGGGGAAGACAAAGCCTCCCCACACCATGAGACATTTAGAAATGAAGTTATCACAGCATTCCCCCCTAGGTCGTTGGGGGCTACGGAGGAGAGTAGGAGAAATCTTCTTTGCACGAAAAGAGTGGAAGTGAAAGAAGCAGTAGGTTCAACCGTTCAAGCATCGACGATGGAGGAAGAGAATAAAGGGGGGAATCTCGATTCATCTAAGTCAGTATCGAGGGTGGAGGATTCATTAGGAGAGTCACAAGAGGTGGAGGCATACCAATTTTCTAATCAACAGGCCCTTGTCGTCACGAAGAACAAACATAAACTTAGGCAAACCCAAATGGATTCAAAATCAAGCAGAATCAAAGACACATACTTTCCTTTCGGCAAACAAAGGAACAAGGGGACCCAACTGATCGTGGATGCAGGGGACAACCAAAGAAAGCAAGTCAATAATTCGATTACTACTAATTCCTCTGCAACAATGGAAAGGAGAGTGTTCTGGGTGGGTGAATCAAGTAAAAGTAGCAAGCGGGAAGAACGTAAGAACATAAGGTCAGTACTATCTCAAATTAGTAATTCTGCTTCTGATTCGGCCATTAATAATTGTAATCGTTTATTTTGGTTGAAACATGGGAGTCTTGAAACAATTAGAGTTTGGGAATTGGGTAAACAGCTAGGGGCTACATGTGGGGAGGAAGGAAAAGTTATGGTAAGTCTAGAAGAACTAGAAAAAAGAGACAGGTTTATGAAACTCAAAAGGGAAGCGGGGGAGGCTATAGGTTGTTAATGAGTATTCTTTCTTTAAACGTGAGAGGGTTTAGGAGTGCTGTAAAGTGGAGGTATGTTAAGGAAACGATTAGAAAGGAAGAGATTAAAATGTTGTGTTTGCAAGAAGTAAGAATGAATAACTTCAGCTTAAATTTATGTTGTAAGTTATGGGGTGACAATGACATTGATTTCTTATATAGTGAACCATCTAATGGGTCAGGGGGTATTCTTATAAGTTGGCACAAAATGTTCTTCCAGTGTAATAGTAATATAATCAATAGACGGTTCATTGTGTTTTCTGGATGGTCTAAGGAGAAAAATATCCCTGTTGTTGTTGTAAATGTGTACTCTTCCTGTATTCTACATGAAAAAACGCAAATGTGGAAAGAGTTATTGGAAATTAGACAAAGGGACCCGTGTAATTCTTGGTGTATATTGGGGGATTTCAACTCCATAAGAAATGAAAGGGAACGAAAGGGGGTTAATAATGTAAGAGGCAATAAGAGAGAAATGCAAGGTTTTAATAACTTTATTGATAATATGGAGTTGGTCGATATACCCTGTATTGGAAGAAAATACACTTGGTATAGACCTAATGGTAAAGCAAAGAGTAGGCTTGATAGGTTTTTGTTGTCTTTTGAATGGTTACAACATTGGCCAGGGAGTAAGCAATACATTACAGAGAGACAAATATCTGATCACTGCGCGCTAGTGCTAAAATCAAACGTGGCAGATTGGGGTCCAAAACCCTTTAGGTTTCTTGACATTTGGCAGGAAAATAAAGAGTTAGAAGATTTTGTTAGAAGTAAGTGGGACAGTTACTTGGTTCAAGGTAACGAAATCTTGGTGCTAAAAGAGAAACTGAAAATGTTGAAGAGCGACCTCAAAGGTTGGAATAAAGATGTTTTTGGGTATACTGACAAGCTAAAATATGAGATCTTGAGGAAAATACAAGAGCTGGATTCGAGAGACGATGAAGACGGTTTGGATGAAAACAGGATCATAGAAAGAAGAGAGCTTTTGAGCCAATTACAGGTCATAAATGAGAGAAACGAATCCCTTCTACATCAAAAATCAAGAGCATTATGGATTAAGCAGGGGGACTCGAACTCCAAATTCTTTCATGCTTCTATTAAATGGAGGAGAATGAGGAATGAGATAAAAGGAGTTAATTGTAACCTATCTGGGAACTGGGTGGAAGAACCAAACAAGGTAAAAGAGATGGTGTTGGATTTTTACAAAAAGAAGATGTCGGCTACCGAAGATATTGGAGTTAGGTTGGATAATGTGGTCTTCAAGGAGATATCCGAATCTGAAAATAGGTTCTTGACAGATCCGTTTGATGATAAAGAAATAAAGGAAGCCATATGGAATTGTGATAGTCAAAAAAGTCCTGGCCCAGATGGTGTAACTTTCAGCTTCATTAAAAATAATTGGAGTTTTTTAGAAAAAGACATGTTGGGGGTCGTAAAATTCTTTCATAAAGAACGGACGATCCCAAAGGGTTGTAATGCATCTTTCATAACGATGATCCCTAAGTGAGAGAATCCCCAGTCCCTTGAAGAATACAGACCTATATCTCTTGTTGGTTGTCTGTACAAAATTCTGACAAAAGTGCTAGCAAATAGGATTAAAAAGGTCATCGAGAATGTGATAGATGGTTCGCAATCACCTTTTCTGTCTAATAGAGGCTTGTTAGACAGTGTCCTCGTAATGAATGAGGTTGTGGACGACTTGAAAAAAGGGAGGAAAAGTGGGGTGATCGTGAAACTTGACTTTGAGAAGGCGTATGATTCGGTAAGTTGGGAGTTCTTATTTTACATGATGGGAAGACTAGGTTTTTGCGGGAAATGGGTTCAGTGGATTAGAGCCTGCCTTGAATCAGCCACAGTTTCGGTCTTGGTAAATGGTAGTCCGACAAAGGAATTCAAACCAACTAGAGGTCTCAGACAAGGTGATCCGCTGGCACCGTTCTTGTTTCTGATTGTCGCTCAAGGCTTAGCTGGGTTAGTAAAACAAGCGACAAGAAAAAACTTGCTCTCAGGTGTTAAAATAGGGGATAAAAAGGTGGAGGTGAATTTACTACAATTTGCGGATGATACCCTTTTTGTATGTGAATCAAATGTCCAGAATATTTTGTGCATCAAGGCTATTTTAAGATGTTTTGAATTAAGCTCGGGCCTCAAAGTAAATTTTCATAAGAGCAAGATTGGGGCAATTGGAGTAGATAGGTACGAGGTGAAAATGTATTCAGAAATACTCCATTGCAGTCTAATGGATATACCGTTCACATACTTAGGCCTACCTATTGGCGGCAACCCAGCTAGGTGTGCTCTTTGGGAACCAGTGTTATCCAAGATAAGAAAGAAACTGTCCGTATGGAAGGGTAGGAATCTGTCGTTTGCGGGAAGAGTTTGTCTTATAAAATCTGTTATCAATGCCGTACCACTCTTCTTTTTATCCTTCTTTAAAGCCCCAACTGGAGTGTGTAAGGAAATTATCAAATTACAGAGGAAGTTTTTGTGGGGGTGGGGATCGGAAGGGAGGAAAATTGCTTGGACGAGCTGGGAAAATATCTGTAAAGCGAAAGAGGAGGGAGGCCTAGGAATTAGACGTATCGACTTGTTTAATAAGGCTCTCTTGGCAAAGTGGTTATGGAGATTACATTCCACAGAGGGCGGACTCTGGAAGGAGGTGTTGGAATCCAAATATGATTTGAGGGGGTTGTCGAACTTACATGCACTGAAACAAAGTAGGCTTACATCAAGATGGTGAATTGACATATGTAAAGTGGGTCTCTCAAACCAAGGAGACAATTGGTTTAATCAGAATACAACTTGGAAAATAGGATCAGCGGATAAGATCAAATTTTGGGAAGATAAATGGTTAGAAATTGGTCAACTCAAAGCAAGGTACGAAAGAATATACAACAATTCTGAGCTTAAAGATAAGAATATTGAAAGTTTTGGTAGTTGGAACACAGACAGATGGGAGTGGAAGTTCAGCTGGAGAAGGGAATGGTTTGAGTGGGAGAAGACTATGGTGGAGGATTTTATGTCTTTAATATCACTGGTGAAAATTCAACCTGAAAAGGAGGATGTAAGGATATGGAACGACCCTCCATCATACACTTTCTCGGTTAAATCTGCTTAAAATAAGTTAGTTGATTGCAGGCCTGGGGGGGAATCAGTGTTCAGTTCTCTTTGGAGTTTGAAGGTCCTGCTCTCAGCTATGTTTTACGTGTGGAGAGCCCTCTCGAATAGGATCGCGACAAAACATAATCTGAGTAAAAGGGGTGTCTCTCTAAGTGACACTTTATGTGCTTTATGCGAAAAGGAAGAGGAGACAACCACACACATTCTCCTTTCATGCAGGGAATCAAGTAAAGTATGGAATTTGTGCTTTAGCTGGATGGGAATTAGTTCGGTGAACCACAATGAGCTGTATCATCATTTCGAACAATTTTCTAGTATTTGCTTTAACAAGGAAGGCAATAGACTTTGGAAGAGCCTTTGGGTTTCAATTGTATGGAGTATATGGAAGCATAGAAATAGGGTCACTTTTAACCAAGCAAAGGTAGATGCAGAGGAAGTCTTCACTATGGCACAAGTACAATCATGGGTTTGGATGAAACATAAAGATAAGAAAGTCACTTTCTCCTTTTCAGACTGGATTTTATCACCATTAACCTGTGTCAATATGGTAACAAGGTAAGTGCATTTTTTTACTTGTTTACTGGTGTGTTCAATTCATATATATTTTGCTGCTACGGTTTCTTTGTTTTAGCTTTGTGTGGAGGGGAAGGTTGTTTCTTATTTATGCAGGTTAAGCCGTGGGGAGCAGGGATTTATTTCGGTTAAGGAGTAGGATGAGAGAAAAGCACTTTTGAAGGAAGGTGGAGTTCCCATGTATATAACGTAATATAAGGTGTGGAAGAAAGAGTTTTTTCTGGGAGATATTGGAATGATGCCGAAGAAAAGCTGGAAGTAGATTTAAGCAGAGGTTTTAAAGAAGAATTTACGGAAAGTGGAATGTTCATGAAAGATCATTGCAAAAGCATGTCGTGGTGCTAATGTGGTACATCAGTATTTACTCTAAGTAGTTGGATGGCCCTGCAGGGTGTTTTGGTCAACCAACTGTGTTAGACTAGTGCTGGGCATTGCAACATTTTTTTCATCTGACCGAAATAGGATGTTGGACTTTCTGCTTAGGAAGTCTCGAGCCCGTTGCTGCAGCCAAGTAGCAAGGCTTTTAATGAATCTGGAAAAGTGAAGGTGCCTTGTAACCTATAGCTAAATCTTGAGTTGGGGTGAGTATATGCTTTGTAGGATCAGTTAAAAGAGGGTGGTATAGGTGCACGCGTGTTTATTTTTTAAGGTAATGCTGGGCAACTTTGTTTCCTTTAGGTGGAGTGGTTTGAGGTTTTTTTGAGAGATATTAGTCTTGTATGTTGTTGGGTTTGTTTTTTTTTTTGGATGCCCAGGCATGTTTGTTTGTGTAGGTTAGTTTAATCTATCTGTTAGTTTTAGTTTTTTGGTTTTTTGTAAAATGGTTGAGACACCCCTAATGTGTCCCTCAATTTAATTTTATTAATTCTTTGCTGAAAAAAAGTAAATAAAAAAAAAAATAAAAAATTACATACATAGGAATATAAGGATTTTTAATAAACTTTTTGTGCAATTATAATAGAATCCATAATCGAGGACAATTCAACACTCTGCCCTTTTTCTTTAACCTAGTTGTATAAAATATAATTTGAAACTTTGAAGTTCTGTGGAAGAAATCTCCACGAATTAAATTGAAAACATGACCTTTGTACAATTTCTAATATTTTATGGAAAGGTAGTACGATACTATATATTGCTCAATACAATAAATTTTAGATTTACCAGATGAAAAATTATCGATAGATACGTATTTGTTGTTAGTAATTTCATTTTATCGGTGAATATGCACAACATAAAATTCATCAGTAATATCCGTCATTATTTGAGTGTCAATATCGGTTGATAATTTGACGTAAATTAATATTTTTTAATATTATTTTTCAATAATTTAACGTCAATAATAACTATCCAAAATAATAATATAAATATTAATTAAGATAATAATAATAACATTAATAATGATAATGAAAATAATTATCATAATACAAATAATTATCATAATAATTTTAATAAATTTTTCTACAATAATATTACTAATAATTTTATTTTATAAAAATATGTAATAAAATAAAAAATATTAATTTAATAATTTAATGTAATAATAATAATAATACTAATGATAATAAAATAATAGTTATAATAATAATATATATATAAATCATTATTTAGAGATATGTTTACAATATTATTTAAATTATATTTGATTGGCTGAAATTATGTTTTAATTTTAATATTTAATGTTTGGTCGATTTAATAATATAGTTTTTACTATTTAATATTTAAATTAATAAAAGATCATGATTACACTACAAATGTTTTTATATAATTAACAAAAAATTTAATTTTTTTATGTAAAATATAATGTTTTATTCTATGTCTGAGTATATAATAATAAGCATTTTTTTTTAATTTTTAGCCATATACAACTTCTGCAAGTTTTATAATTTTTTTACAAATTATTGAATTTTATCTTAATAAAACCATAATTTTTTTTCCTATCTAAACAAATATTTATATATGTTTTACATATGTTCGAATATAAAAGTAAGTATATTAACTAATGAAAGTATATTGTGTATAAAGATTGTGAAAGGTTATGGCAAATCAACAAATATAACATAAATAAACAATTAGACCCTATTATGGGAAAGTGAATTTTTTTTAATATCAAGTTTTAAGTTTTATTTAATAATAATAATAATAATAATAATGTAGATGAGGACAAAATGAATGTTACTCAAAAACGTGTATCATCTAAATTTGACATCATCGGGTTTTCTCCCCTAATCTTTCTTCGACTATTTGACCGCACACAACAATTATGAGTATCAGTTTTATATATACTTATTCCATTTCATCACACCAAATCCTTCTATTACACTTTTTTTTTATATATAAAGCTCAATTCAGAACATGTGTAAATCTCAACTTTTTTTTCATTTATTCATGTTTATAAAAGTTGTAGTGATTAAAAGATAAAATTAATTTATAATATAATTGAATTGTGAGTTTATTGTATAAATATTTTTTTAAGGTTGAGTTAAAGATATAAGAGTTTATTTTGAGAAGTGTATGTTGAATTTATTATATCATCTATATTTGAATTGTTATTGTATAATTTCACGTATTTTAGTGTAAAAAAAATATATTAATTTTTTTTTTGAAATCTCATATATATTTTACAAATAAATTTTATAGGATTTGAATTAAGATTGAGTTAATTTGAAAGAATATAATATATAATTTGGTTGTGATTATTCATTTAAGCTATGAAAAGAAGGAGTTAGAATCTTACATTAATGTCTAACCGAGGAAGATATGTGTATATCGGGATTACTTGTGAAATTGGTTGCTTTGCACATTGAGATGAGGGGCCTCTTTCGCCATTGCAAGAAAGGGGAACTGATCTGTGTGGTCCCGTGGTGAAGTTATATGTGGCATGAACGATGAGACAACTTTTCATGAAATCAGAACTTGGTGATTAATCGTTTAGTATGACCCTGTCGGAGAAACAGTGATATTCTTCTCAGTGGGACTCCCCACTGGGGCCACCAAATAATTATTATAGCCAATGCATAATTAATCATATATGCCAAACAAAACCACGTTACCACTCTCCTTGGCACCAACAGTAAATTAATCTGTAAATGAAGATCTTTTTTGTCTCACTGGATCCTTGTGTGCAATGCAAAGTGAAAATGACAATATATTTGGTTGAGGATATATTTTGTTTGAAATGAAAAGCCCAAATCAACGGAGTTGGGAATGGTTTTGGAGGAGACATGTAATAGGAGGAATGTAAACGTCATGTGGAGGGCGTGATGCAGAAGATTATAAGATGATAGAAATGATTAGGAGGAAAGTTTTGTTGTTGTGGTGAAGAGGATCATGATGTTGGACAATGAGTGACGGCTTAATATTCCTCTCCTCTCTCTTTATGCCCAATAATTTCATCTCTTTCCATGCCATAACAAGCTAACTAATATACTCCTAATTACTCTTTCAACAATTTTACAATCTAACTACCTACTAAATCATCTTTCATTTTCTAATTTGCATTATTTTTCGATCATTTACTCAATCCAATTTCAGGTGGGGTATCCATGATTATTATTAGTATTAGTACTACTATTATTGATCAGTCTACAAGGCTTTTTTGTGTGTCTGCCTCACAAACAGTAATCAATCAATTCATGCCACGTCACCATGAACCCACGTGCCCTTCTACCATTTTCTTTCATGTGGGATATCGTTTTCATGGTCACTTCTCAAATATCAAATAGTGTTGTGTTTTAACATTTAAATAGCTATTTCCAACGATTCTCCAAAGATTCGTGTAATAACCAAATAATGCTGCTTTATTACTGTTTCATTGTTTCCTACTTTCTTATATCATTGATAAACGGTTTATGGCGGCATAGCTCAAATATTCCCTTCCTCTCGCTATGATTCTCGTCTACTTTTTTTATTTTATTTCTCAACATTGTATTCAAATAAAGAAAACAAAAGAGCATTATACGGTGGTGATTATCTCAAACAAAGAAAAATCTAACTCTTAAAAAAAGTGGTGATTAGTCATCTCAAGATGAGATCCTTTACAAAAAAAAAAAAACTTGTAAAGAAAAGTGACGCTAAAAGCTAACATTGAAGGAAAAGAATACGCTTGGAATAGAATCAAAGATCCCTCTATATAATGGAAATTTATTTTTTATACCTTTCATAAATATTTAGTTGCGCCTTGTAGATTGATTCTAACGTACTTATTAACATGATCATGCAAAAAATTCAAAATCAAAGACATTTCATACATAAGATAGGGTAAAACACCAAATTAAAAAATGTTAACATGTATTATAATACAAATTTGTTAATTAGCTCTAACTAACATTTCAATTGTGATACACATTACAAGAAAATCATAAGATAGTAATCAAATTTAGATACCAACAATAATTAGTTATTATATTAACTAAATAAGATAGTGATTTAGAAACTACAAAATTATTCATACCTAAAATGATTTCCATTATTAATAAAAATTTACAAAACAGTTTATAAATTTGTATCTAAATTAGCTACTTAAGTTTTAACGACTAATATTTTAGATTCTAAATTAGTCCCTAAAAGACTAATGGAGACTAATTTAGAATATAAAGTAGTAAGTAGCAAAAATCTTGGTAGCTTAACATAAAAGCTTTAAAACAAAAATCTTGATAACTAATGGTTAAATACCAATTTATTTATTTTTATAAATTTTTATTAATAGTAGAAATTACTTTAAACACCAATAATTTTTCTAGTTTATAAAATGATATCTAATTTAATTAAATAGTAACTAGTTATTTTGGTCTCTAAAATTAGTTTTTATTTAATGATTTTCTTGCAATGACAGTACAAATTTTATTGGGATCAACCACTCCATTTCTGAAAATTGTATTGTTTTTGTGATTTCATATCACCCAAACTATAACCTTCCACATTTTTTTATCAACGAATAAAAAATAAATAAAATTATTTAAGAATACTCTAACCCTATTACAAAATAACTACTTTTAGTAGTAAATATCACATTCATAAATCTGTCCACAAAGGGTTCTTACTCATCCGAATGACTTTATCAAACATAAATCCAAAACAGTTGTGAAAGGATAAAAACCTATATAATACAACATAGTAGTTATCAATTTTTTATATTTCCATGTATTCGTCCAATACCTTGCAATCCAAACCAAGTTTGGTTTACTTCAGTCCTATTGAATTGACATATATGCAATTTGGCAGTATGCTACATAATCCTATCCACCTTGGAAGTTATATTTTTACACTCAGAATAATTCTCGAATCATATTCATATTAAAAGAAATATACGAAGAAGCATGACGAGGGGAGATATACAACGGACGAGAACAAGATAGAAAAAGATACTTTTTTTGGCAACTAAATCCTAAATTGGAGCATATAAAAAAAATATTATTCAAGTGGAGTTCTTACATAGTAAGTTTTAGAAGCAAGAATGGGAGAAGGGAGAAGAAGATAAGGGAATGAACGTGAACAATTGGAATCTAGTGGGCTCTTGTAGCCAAAATTTCAATTATACACAATAACCAATAAATTAGATATGCTTGTATTTGTATGAATTTTCGTACCATCATTATTTGTCTTGATATTAGAATAAAATTAGAGTTTAAATAATGTACAAATTTAAATATCATACAATAACTTTTCTAAAAAAAAGGAGAGGAAAAAAAACTATTGATGATGAGTTAGATTTGAATGCGTGCATTAATGAGATAGCCTTGGACGACAACTTTAACCATAAAAATGGCATTTTTGGCACTCCAATTCCAAAACACACTTTTGAAAAGAGAAATATGTTGTTGTTCACTTTATATTTGACGCTTTTTGAAAATCTTGGTATTTTGCCTTACTTGATTGAAAATTCATGACTCCTCATTACTTTTACCCTACTTTATCTTCTGAAAGTAACTTGCTTTCTTTTAGAAGAAAACTATCCAACACAGTTTCTTCTTTTTCGTAGATTAACTTACACAGCCTCTGTGTTATCATGTTAAGCGTAGCTTTCCATGAAATAAAAGCAGATTTTCATTTGTCCACAAGCAAATTCATGAATGAGATACAAAATTTCTCTTCATTTAAGCTAATTATAGAAAAGTGTGTTAAAGTATCTTTTATTGATTTTACATTAAATATAGTTAGGTCCTATAAAGTGATTTTTTTCTAGTATAAACTTTAGACTTATGAATACTTATAATAAGAAAACTATTGAAATATGTCGTTATCAGTGTAAATTGTGTTATAGTATTTTTTTTATCAGTATTGTGTTATAATACTATAACGTTTACATCGTAATCCATACTGAAAATTTGTTTCTAACGTAAAAAAAACAAAATAAAGACTCATTTTAATAGTTTTTTTTTATAAGTACCTAGAAGCTCTAAAGTTTAAACTAGAAAAAAAATTAATTTTGAATGAAAATATTGAGACGAAAAAGATATTTAAACCAATATAGTTTTAATCTTTTAAAGATTGTGATTAGTTTTACTTATATTTAAGTGAAGAAGGATAGAAATTTAATCATAGTGATGGTGTGATTTCATACTTAATAGTATGATCTAGAAAGGCAGCATGCTAGGGCAGAATCTGTAGGTATTCTTCTTTGTCAACAAAGCTAATGTAGCGTGTCGTTTATTAGTTTTTTAGTAACATTTTGAGGAAATTGATCATTTTCATGTGAAATTCAGGAATGCGCCTACAAAACAAAAACTGATTATTTGAGCATGGGATATTGATGGCTCTCTGAAATGGATAAATGATTCGTGTCCCACATTTTAAGACTTTATGTCATTTTCTGTTTAATAATTTCGTATATATTAAAAAATAAATTATGGAAGGAAAAAAATAAAAGGAAACCACATCGAAAGATTCTCGTGATAGCTTGAAAACGTAGGAAATTGATTTCTACAAGCATAAGCATCGTCAATCACGTACCACCTCAAGTATGATTAAGAAACACGAGAGCCATCATTTGTCTAAAACGAAACTCATAATCCTACATATATAATAACAATCTACGTTTGGATTAAGCACATCCCTTAATTAATCAATTAATTTTTTTAAACCACAGGGAAAGATTAAGTATGTTAGTCATTTGCTGAGCAACTAGTTTCACAACCCAGAACAAATCTCCCACCCTATTCAAAACTAACTATAGTTCAAAAAAATAATACATTAAACTACATAACAATATTTGTTTAGCTTTAATTTTATATTCAATTGTATGCTAAAAGCTTTAATCTCCCATCAGCTACATTAAACTTAAAAAAAAGTATATCAGTGAGTAACAATGCCATCAATATGAGATTGATTTTAAGAATATATCTAAGTTAATTTTAAATTCTTTGTAAAAAAATTCACTCTATACTAAATTTTAAAGACTCCCTTTATAATCAAAATACTATAGAAAAAAAAATATGTTAAATTCATTGAATCATTATAAGAAAAAATTATTTTATTCATCAACCGAAAGCAGCAATCATAAAAAAGAAACCACTAACATCGGTGAATCCTATTCATGTTGGATACAAAAATAAATGTAAACTATTGTGTCGATAATGAAAATATTTAACTCACACTAAAAATCATTAAAATCATAATAATAAGTTGACGTCTAGAATTAAGTGTCAACTATAGGTCATGATAAAATTTGTGTGAAATTTTGACAAATAAATAATATTTTATTACATTTAACATAGGTTTAGCCGACACTAAATTTTAAAGATTCGCTTAATAATCAAAATACTATAGAAAAAAAAAGTTATAATATAAGAATAAAACTTAAGTGAATAAAAAAAAATTAATCATACATAATAGATAGTGTATATGAAAAAAAAATATTGTAGGTTTGCTAATAATTATAGTGATAATAACTAGTGATAATATGATGAGAAAAGAAAGTCATTAACTATAAAGGTGAAAAAAGTAATAATTCAGCAATTAAACTAAAAATGTCTCAGCTAAAATCAAACTCATTTTAGGTTGAAGTATACAATTTCCAAACTAGTTTAATATGTACATGTTAGTTAACTAGGTGGTTTAATCATAGACTTGTTAGTGAACTAGGTGGTTGGCTCACCAAATTTTAAAAAATATAAAAATTAATAACAAGTTTATTAATGGGCTTTTTCTTCATGTATACATGTGTGAATGTGTATATATAATAATATTGATATTTAAATATTTAAATAATTAACCGATATTATGAAGAACTTTAACTTGATTCGTATTTCGGTTACATCTAAAGTTTTTTTTTTTTTTCACTTCTCCTTCTCTGATTGATGTTTTGTACTCATGACTTGTCTGAATTTGATTTATGTTATTTGCTACTTTTAGTCTCAGGTTGGATGTCTTGTGTGGATTGAGTATTGGTTGTTTGTGTAGTTGGGTTGGGTGTCACTTTTAGGTGCTATCTGTTTTGTTTGTTTGGGTTGTTAGTTTTGTTTTGTTAAGTTGAGGTCGCGTATGTTAGTGTTTTGGTTTCTTTTGCTAGGTGGTGGCTTTTCTTCCTCTCCTCGGGTGGGTAGCTAAATGAAGTGTGTTTTATTTTCATAATATGTATAAAGGTTTGACCACCCCTAAAGTGATTCTATTTATTCATTCTTTCTTCTTGATAAAAAAATTATTAAGAACTCGAATATCTTCAAATTGTATTTTTTTATTTATTTAGAACTAGGTCTCACTTATAATTAGACTCAATCTTTTTGACTCACATGTTAAGTGAGTTGTGGTGAGCTAAGTTGGGTTAGTATTGTAATATGTTGATTGTTATATATAACAATGACAAAATAAGTGACGATGTAAACGGTGGTTGTGACGATGTGGAGATAATTTCTAAGATGAAGATTACGTGTTGATAATGATGACAAAAATGATAATAAATGCAATTTCAATGAAATTACTAAAGTTTTGACAATAATAGAGGAAGGAGGAGTGATTTCTATAGCGGTAATGATAATGGAGATGATGTAAACAATAATCTAGGTGGTAACAACAACAATAATAACAATGCTAAGAATGGTTATGACAACGAGAATAAGGATAATTATGTTAATAAATATAAGGTGATATAAAAATATATGAAAAATAGATTACCATATCCTATTATTTTCTAACTTTGTTCCCTTTATACAATAAGAAAATACACTATACTAAAAAGATAAAATGATAAGAAAGTTCTCGTATTACTACACCAAAATAATTGATATTACATTATATGATATATGTATCATAAAATATATATATATATATATATATATATTTTGTCCATAAACAAATGTTCAGTGTGAAGTACACTATCTTTCATATTTATTAGAGATATAATCTTAAAAAAAAGTTAAAGTTAAAATTAAAAACAAGTAAAATTACTTCAAATTTTTTAAACTCAAAGCCTTCCATTATTATTTTATTTTAAGTCATGTTGATCCTTAAATGATGTTAAATGATGGAAATATTTTACTATTGGAGAAAAATAATAATGTATTTTATATAATTAAAATAATTCATGTTTTAAGCATATCCACATTTAATTTTAATATATATATAATATTATAAAATATATTTATTTAAATATAAAATAGAACCACGTTGATAAAAAAAG
The DNA here is from genome assembly GCF_000499845.2 of Phaseolus vulgaris. Classification (NCBI taxonomy): domain Eukaryota; kingdom Viridiplantae; phylum Streptophyta; class Magnoliopsida; order Fabales; family Fabaceae; genus Phaseolus; species Phaseolus vulgaris. The sequence goes on from NC_023759.2 coordinate 41,624,234, forward strand.
AAAAAAAAAACTTATAAGAAGTTAGTTTTTCTCTCACTACTATAAAATCATTAAATAGAAAGTAATTTTAGATACTAGAAAATTCTTAAATAGAAACCAATTTTAAAAATAATTAGTCACTATATTTAATAAATTATATACTATTTTAGATATTAAGAAATTATTGATACCTATAGTAGTTTCTAAATTTATAAACTAGTTTCTAAATTAGTACATAGTTAACTAATTAGTATTAGCTACCAAGACTTTATTAACTTCCAATTTTGGAATCTAAAATAATTGGTAGTTAAAACCTTAATAGCTAATTAGATATCAATTTAAAAATTAATTTAGAAATTAATTTATATACTAATAATTTTTTAGTATCTAAAATAGTGTTTAATTTAGTTAATATAATGATGATTTTTTTTCTCTAAAATTAATTACTATTTATTGATTTTCCTTTAGTGTCTTAATAAAATATCTTAATTATGTAAACGATTTAATTTATGTTAAAAATTTATATAAATATTGTGCACAAATTAATCACTTGAAAGAAAAAAGTAAAATAAAAACATATGTGTGTGTGGTATGGAGAAATGTTGACAATGAGTGAGGAAGAGAAAAATACCAAGATTGAAGAAGAATTAAGCGTGAGCAAGAACCTTTTTTTCATAAAAACATGCCTTTAATTTATTTTTGTATATTTAGCAATTAAGATTTATTTGATTGTATTTTTAATTATAATTGTAATTTAGCTTTTTTTTGTTGGACCTCAATTAAGCATGTTCGATCAAGGTTCAAACTATTGTTGATTCTTAGTCAAAACAAGCAAAGAGTATATGAGAAAGTACGTAAAACTAGTAGCATAAAAAGTGTGACAAATTTTTAAAAACTTTATATTTTGTAAAGAAATTAGAGAGAAAATTTTGAATTAGTGATAGAATTTTAGACGGATTTTAAATATTTTAGATTTTTTTGGTTTTTGGGACATCATGCTCCTCGTAGAAGAGAGTATTCCTTCATTATATCACAACTTTTAATGAATATAAATTCTTGACGAATTTGTGAGTGTTTTCATAAAAAACTGATTATTTTTCTCTTTGAGTTTTTTCCAAAAAGTTCTTATGAATTTATGTAGTGATTATTTTTTATCACAAGTTTAACTCAAATGTATGTTCTTCATATTTATTTTCTTTAATTATTGCTACTTGGTTTTATGTTCATATTATGTTCTTATGATTTTTAACCTATGACTCAAAATTTAAACATGAAAACTTTCGTGCTGTAAGGATGTTTAATAAATTGATCCACTTTTATTATAAAAAAAAACATTCAATTTTTTTGTTATAACTTTATAAAAATGTTGAATAAATTGAGGCAATTCTGTTGCTGAAAAGATTTGATAGATATAAAAAATCACCCTCCTATGTTTTTTTATGAGGTTCCATGTAACAAATGTAGAAACAAATTTTTTATTAGGTATATTTACTCATCAATATAATTATTTTTCTACTTTGTTTTTTTAACTACAAAAGATTCTTTTGGTATGATATCAAGTGTAATAAATTTTAAATATTCATTAGTAAAAATTAATAGTAAGTATGTAATGATTAGTTGAAAAAAATGGTATAATTTATAAAAAAATAGTAGCGCTATATTAATAAAAGTGTAATAAAATTCTTTTGATATCAAGTGTAATGAATTTTAAGTATTCATTAGTAAAAAATTATAATAAGTATCCAATGATTAATTAAAATAATGGTATAATTCATAAAAAAAAATAGTAACGCTGATTAAGAAAAGTCTAATAACATTCTTTTTTGTCGGATATCAAGTGTAATGAATTTTAAAATATTCATTACTAAAAATTAATAATACGTATGCAATAATTAGTTAAAATAATAATAATTTATAAAAATGGTAACACTAAATTAATAAAAGTCGAGTAGCACTCACTATACTCTCATAGTAAGTTTATAATTTTTCTATTTGTTTAAAATTATTAAACAAAATAAAATAAAAGTTAAAATATCTTAAGAATTTTAAAATGACTATATTGTTTACATAATTATAAATCTATATGCTAGATTAATCCATACAAAAAATCAAAATCATTATTAAAATAAATTTTTGTAACATTCAAAAGAGGAGCACGTGTTGGGATGGGTTTGGTAAATATTCAAATCTTAAGAGAATGACTTCTTAAGTGTCTTTTAGAGATTGCAAAATGAATGGATTTGTTTGAAGAGGAAGTAGGTTATTTAGTTAACTAATCAAAATATACATTCACAAAGTGTGTAATACTGATTTATATGGATTGATCAATTCAATTTAGTTCACTAAGTTAAAAAATTTGTAATTTATTTTGATTTAGCACGAGTTGATACTGTGGTCAATCACGTATTGGTGAGTTAATTAGATTGATTTATTTATATTTTATTCTTCTAACTTTTATATATATATATATATATATTGTGTTATAATTAAAGTGGATTTACTCCTTTGTCTCATCTGTTTTGTTAAACATTTATCAATCATAACTACGTAATGTTATTACAAAATAATAAGTAAAAATAAAAGTATTAACTTATATATAATTGAGTTAATAATTAAATTAAATATTTAAACCATTCAAATTCTATTGAACAACATTATGGTCTTAAAAAATGAAAGTGAACTTATTTAATAAAAACCAACTTATAACAATTTCTTAGTTTCTTCAAATGCTTTTTCGTTTTTTTTTTCTCAATTTTTTTTTTTAACGACTTTGTTACAGACAACTTGTGGAAAATGACATTAGGAGATATTTCCGACATGTTAGCGGTTTTCCAAACATATAAATCCTTATTTCTCCTTAAAATCTCAATAAGTCCATTTATCAATTTTACTGACATCTTCTGCCCACATACATGCATTGTTTTTCATCTTCACCTAATTGAATAGATGTTGTTTCTTCTCTTGGCTCCATTCTTTCTTCATCATTCATTCTCGGATCTAAATCCACCATAACCACCATATTCTTGCGTTCTTCTTTTTGTATCATCATTCTCGACTCTTGTTTCATTTTTAAACCTACCACATAACATTCTCGGGAAACTCTCTGATCAACATAAATAGTTGCTACATCATCCTTTTCAGTTGGAAATTTCATGACCAAGTGTGTTGTTGACACTATGGCTCCTAACTTGTTTAAAGAAGACCTTCCCAAGGCATTATATGAAGTGCAAGCATCTACCACCAAGTACCTGATCTTAATTGTCTTTGTTGCATTTCTTCTTCCAAATGTTGTCGGCAAATCAATATATCCTTTAGTATCAATCCTCTATCTCGAGAATCTAAGTATTTGTTCTCGAAAGGGTACCATATCTTCCTCCTTCATATGTAACCTACAAAAAGTTTCTAGAATAAAATATCAACTGAACTTCCTTAATCTACAATAGTTTTCATCACGACATATTCTACAATTTCCACTGTTATCACCATTGGATCGTCTTGTTTTGGATCAATCTCTTGAAAATCTTCATCAGTAAAAAACATTGGTGGCAGACTTCTCTTTTTAAAAATAAGGTTAACCATTCTAGCATTCCTCTAATGTTTCTTTCTTGCCGACGAAGACTCTCCTCCAGAAAAACCTCCAGAGATCGTATTGATGGAACCTTTGACAGGTCTTCCTAGACTTCATTCTTGGTTTCTCCTCATTCGTTGAGGGTTATGATAACTTCTTTCATTTCTTCTTTCAACTCTCTCTTCCCTTCTTTCATCATTCCTTTCGATCTTTCTAATATCCCTTCTTTCAGGTCGTTCTTCCCTCCTTCATCTTTGACAAAACGTTTCAACTGCCCAACTTGAATCAACTCTTCAATTCGGTCTTTCAAAGCTACACATTATTCTATATGATGGCCATGATTCTTGTGATATTGACAATGTTTGCCATGATCTGCTCTCTCTGGAGTTTTTGCCTTCCTTGATGGTGGTATTATCTCTGCTGCCATTGCTTCCTGTAGAATTTGAGCCTTATTAGTACTTAAGGGCATATACTGTTGAAACCTTCAGCCACGAGACTCCTCTTTTTCCCTTCTAAACGGATGTCCTCCTTCTTTTTCATTCATCTTTTTATCACTTCCTCCATCTACCCTTGCTTGATTTTGGAATTCTCTTAACTCTTCCATTTTCATAAACTTGGATACATGTTGCCTTAACTCATAAAGATTAATTGTTGATTTTTTTTGCAAAGGCTATCAGCAAATGGTCCTGATTTCAGTGTTGTAATCAAATGATGCATTGTGACCTCCAGACTAAGGTTACAAATACTCAACGCCACCTTTCCAAAGGGTTCAATAAATGCCCTTAAGGATTCTCTTATTTCTTGTCTTATGTTCACTAAAGCAATTGATGTCAAATGATGTGGTCGGCTTATCGCGAACTATGCTCCAAACTTCTCTACCAAAGTATCAAAACAATCAATACATAACGATGGTAATCGGGTAAACCAACTTAAAGTTGTCCCTTTCAAAGTTGTTGGAAACACTCGACACATAATAGCATTATTCCATGTATCCAAACTTATCTAAGTTGTATATATTGCAATATGCTCGTCAGGATCTGTACTTCCATCATACTTATCCATGGTTAAATTCTCCCAATTTTTAGGCAATGGAGTTTCTACAATGTCAATAGAAAATGGATGTTTTCTAACAGACATTCCGGTAAACGTACCAGAAGCCTCTAGTAACCTCTTTCTTGTTACTTGAAAGCTTTAGTCATTGTGCACCCTTTGATGGATTTGTGTTCTGGGTTGGACAGTTTCAAACGATGTATTTAAAAAAAAAAATCTTCATTTAACATTCGCTTCATATATGCATTTTTTGCTCTCAACATGCTCAACTACTCTTCATTACTCTTCTTTAATATTTCAAACTCTTTCTGCAATTCCTTCAACATAGTCATTGACATAACGTTTTGATCCCCTCCCTGCTCCATAAATTGCTTTCCTCTTTCACTCATCTTTTTACTCCTTTCAACGAACTTGCTTCTCTGCCCCCACGATGGGCGCCAAAATGTTCTTACAAAGGCCTAGAAGCAAACTTCTTTCTCTTGGATCTTCTGATTTCTTGGTCCTTTTTCTCGATTTAGGGCTCTCGGTTTGAGCTCTTGGTCTCCTCTCGGTCTCCTCTCATGGTAGATGTGTGTACCTACAAGGCGCTCTGTGCCAAAGTCAGAATCAGTTTAAAATACTTATAAAATAAAATCACTCTACTTACCTCTTGGGTTAGTCACCTATTTATAATGTTTTCTTATTGGACTCAGAACCTATTTGGCCTTTTTTCTTTTTGTACCTAATATTATTTAAACACGTACATGTACATTTGGGCTTGTTTTAGGGTTTTGCTATAGTAAATAATTTAATATTATTGATTTATTTTTTTCTTTACATTTAGTTTTACGTCTAACTTTTCGGTCTAACTTTTCAGTCTAACCTTTCGATTTGACTTTTCAGCCTAGATCACCTTCCGATCCTATCTTTCGATCAAGACAGTACAGAGGTTAAAGACAATTTAAATACAGTTTTCCTTTATTAATTATCTAAAACGTCTTTTAAAAACAAAATTGTGTCCGAACTTCAAATGTTGAACTTTAAATTGAACTTCAAACTTTAAAAGAAACATTTCAAATACCTTGTGATGTTATCTCAAAATAATTGAAATTGGAAAAAACAAAACAAATACGTGTGAATTTCCATGCATGCAGCATGATCGCTCATCCACCACCAGAAGTGTACACATATCATTATATCCATTGCATGTATCCCAATAGGGCTTTGTTTTAGTTCTGAGTATCAATCAAATAATTGTGGAGGATTCATATTAAGCTCGAAATGAAGCCATTGCATTCAATAAAAGGGCCACTAATAAATGCCTTGATTGATTGTGATGATTATTGACTGTAACCTGTATGAATGGTTTGTGAAAAAGTGTTGATAGCCAATGAGAAGTTGCTACGAGTCATTCTGCAGCACCACATACCAATACTGTTTTGCAATCCAACTGGTTGGTAAGCTGATACTGTCTTCCGTACTAAGAATATTTTGGTTTCGGAGTGCACGCGTATCTCTTTTCCGGCAACTCTACTTATATGCATATTGGTATTGTACAAGTATTACTTCAGTATTCAAACATATACAATATCTATTTCGTTACAAAATAGTTTAAAGTTGGTGTTGAGAATAATCAAGATATATTTTAAAGATAAAATTTTATAATTCAAACCGCTATTAAAATAAAGACTTAAATTCACTCTTAGTTGTAAGAACAACTAGATTTACAAGGTCTGATAAAAACTAGGGTTGAGTAAACTTCTAGATCCTTTCACATGAACGATAGACTAAATCATTTATTGAATAAAATTAAATAACATAATAGATTTATACTAATTTATCTAAATAATGAGTAAGTCTAATTTTTTTTAAACAATTTTTAACAGATTTTGTTAATTAAAGATTTTTTTTTTTTTTTTGTTAATTAAAGATTGACTACAATTGAGAATACAGATTACTTTAGCATATAGTAAGTATATAACTGTTTAAGTATTTATAGTTAAAATTTGGGTAACTAATTAAATATAAATTTAAAAATTAGTTTATAAATATATTAATAAAAAATATATTTTAAATACTAATAATTTTGTTAATTTATAAAAGTATATAATTTAGTTAATATAATAATTAATTATTTTTTATCTACAAAATTAATTTTTATTTAATAATTTTCTAATTAAAATTAAAAAAAAATTAAAGTGCACTAAGTGACTTCATAGAGTAAAAAACATAAAGGTTTACATTCTCCCAAACAAAAACTTAGACTGTGAATGTAAACTTATAGGTCTACACATATCTTTTGTATTGTTATATTCCAACTTAGTTCTATTTAAGCATGATAAATACCAATTGGTCAAAATCTATCGATAATTAATAATATTATTAAAAAAATTATTAAAATAGTATAACCAATTTTCTATATAAGGGTGTTCAGCAGTGAGTACATAAATGAATATGTAACCACTATAACAAGATAATTTAATAGTTAGACTTAAAGTTAATCCATTAATATTTGTGATCTTTGTCAATTGCATAAGTTAATGTTGCATGTCTTGATTGATATTTGAAAGGGTGACATTATTTTGATGTTGCAAAGCTTATGAAAATATATCTCATACAACCAAAATAATGATATTAATAATGTAAATAATATTAATAATATAAAAAATATTAATAATAATTATTATTATTATAATTACAATAAGTATAATCATAATAAGAATAATAATAATCTTGACAAGTAATTAGTTTGTTTGATGTATTAGTTAAATATTCTCTGTTCACTCAAATAACTTGGATTTGAATCCCTCTACAACAACAGTTTGTTACCAATATGAATAATAATTATAAACAAAAATAATAATAATAATAATAAATAATAAATGAATTTTTTTTATTAGTCACGATTTCAATTACCCACAGACACATAATTCGTAGCTAAAACCATTTTTTTATCGACAATGAATAAATTAAATAAATTGAAGTATTTAAGGGTTGCTCCAACCCATATACAAAACACCCTAGGCTAATGTCTCTTAACAGACATAGATACAAAAATGAATAAAGAAAAAGCCCAGGAGAGAATATTAGCTACCCCTTATAGCATACCTCCTAATATGAAACCTCTATATCATACTCAAGAACCTGCTTGCAAGTCCCTACACCACCCCCAAAAGAATATTTCCAACACCATACCATTGACAAAACATTGAGACTGAGATTGTTGTCATAAGAAAAAGTTCACTTACCCTAACCACCTTCATTATAGTTTCACAATTACCTTATTAACTGATATAGTATCGTGGCAACACACAACTGAACACCAAAGATAATGCTCCTTTGTTTCTTGGAATTTCTCTGACAGAGAGATATTTAGGAGTTGGCACCTCCAGGCATAACACCACAAAGAATTTGCATCTCCAAAAGTTGTTCCAGAGAATGCAACACCACCTAGAAGGATTGGTCATTTTTTACCATAAACTCTTGTATTGACTCGTGAGGCAAAGAAAGTTGCAGTTACCCTTCTTTGTTGCCACCTCTACACGTTGTAGACCTATTTCCAAACAGACATGTCCAACATGTGCCTAATCAGTGGCTTGAAATCCAAACCTATAAGTATTGGCTCTCATATATATTCTTGCATACGCTACAAACCTTTCCTGACTTATATGAACTAATAGAAAAACATAATTATAGTACATTATAAGACAAATACATATCAGTGAAAGCAGTTATAAACCAGTGGAATCAAATTTTGCTTCTATTACATCTCTTCCTTTTCTACTATGCCTTATCCTATACCAGGAGCACAAAACTCAATTGTTGATTATGGTATTTTCTTTTTAGCTAATTTCATATATGACATAGGTTTCATACACCACTCAGAATATGTGAAATCATGAGCTAAAGATGTTTTTCTCACAGTTTATGTTGATAGAGGAAAGTGCAATAGTAAATCGGATCTGGTTGTGTGTTTGGATAGCAGTTATAGGAGAATTGTGGAAGCATAGAAATAAAAAGATTTTCAGGAATGGGCGTGTAGATCACTCGAAGATTTTCTCGATGGCGCAATTGAAGGTTTGGTCGTGGGTGACAGTGAAGGTACACCTAGCTTGTTTTCCGTACTCAGATTAGTGTCTTGAACCTTTGGTCTGTATGCGGTCTATAAGAAAAGATAAAGGTTAGTAGAGAGGTAGGAATAGTTGTGCTTATGAGTAATGTTAATGGATTGATTTGTCTTATGGTTGTATATAAGGATTGAAGTATCCCTGAAATACCTCTATTATATATTCTTTTATTGTCGATAAAAAAAAAAATCAACCACTCCTTGCATGTAATCCATGAAATAATCTTTAGTTGCACCAACATGAAAATCATTAAATCCATGGTCCACTCTACCATTCTTAGATTCTATCGTATTCCTTTGCTTCCAAAACTCTTTAATTATAACAACCCAAATACATTCCTACATTCCTAAATCCTATTTGAAGGTCACATACATCCCCAATGGAAGACACAACCTATACCCATACCTACCCGTTATCATCCTTATTCCTGATGGAGAAATAGTAACGTTTATGTGTATAAGTATATATAAAATTATATGAGCTACATTGCATGGGAATTAACAGAAGTGGTATTTTTTTTTACAATTTATTGAATTAGTAATCTTTTTAAGAAATTACTCATATTAATAAGTTGTGCTTAAAGGTTAAGGCTTTTGCTTTCATTTATTTTACTGAAATTATGTATGCAAATATAACTTCACTTCTTTTTAGTTGAAGTTGTATTTATAGTCATAACTTCGCTTTTTTTTAACTAAAACTGTATTTACAAGATTATTTTTAATTAAAAATGTACAATTTGAATAAAAGAAAGTAAAATTATAAATAATAAATAGAAAGACAAGTTTTGTAAAAATAAATTAAAATCGTGCTTTTTAGTTAAGAAAAAACTAAAGTTATATACTAATTTATACCTCAATTATTTTTTAATTTATCTATTTTGATAAATTACGGAAAAAATTGTACCACTTTTTCCTAAATTTTGCACATTGCATTGCATGCATGTCCGTCACACTCTTGCACTTGTAATTCCTAACTTACGGATCACGGGTTCTAATTAGTATCAGTCTCTCTCATAGAAACCCTAGCTCTTCCTCCATCTACCTACATTATTGGGACATGAATTGAGTTTAATACCGTAGCCCACTTGAATAAATAATAGTATATAACGCCAAAGATGATGGTCAAATCAATGATTAATGATGAGGCTCTATTAGTTAAACCCTACAAAAATTCTCAACTCTGTTTATGTGGAGTAGTAAACATCACAAGTTGATACTTTTATTAGGGTTCAATTCCACTCATGTCGGTAGTTGGTGATCAAGAACAACGAGCATGAAATATCTCCTCGACCTACTTTCATGGGATGACCTTCTTCAACCTTGTACAAATGACTTCAGATGAAGTGAAATATATAACTAGTTATTATCCACTCACAATTTTTTATACATACAAGTTTTCATATCAAATGCATAAGAACAACGTACTTCATCATAACTTTCTAAAACAAGACACTAAGCTGGTTTATTAAGTCTAGATGAAATGCGTTTAAAACTTATAAACAAAACCATAATTATTATTTTTTATCTGCAATAAGAAAATAATTAATGAAATAAAAAAGTAATTATTATAGTCCATGTATGTAATGAAACTTTTATTTATCATCTTAAGTGAATATAACTAATCCAAAAAAATAAGAATTAATATGATTTGTATTATATTAGTATTTGTACTGTGATTTGTAACTTTGTACGTTGTTTATTTGGTGTAGAAGAGTTTGTTTTTTTGTGTATTGTGTGGACTAAAGACGGGTTGTTAGAACTCGATCAGGGTAGGAATGATTGTTTTTTGGAATGGGTTGTCATGCTTTTCTTTAGTGGTTTAATTTGGAGATATTTTGAACCTGATTGGTCAGGTGTTGAGTCTGTTGGCTTTTGACATCTTGTGTATAAGGATTGAAACATTTCTGAAGTGTCTCATTTTATTTTATTTACTTTTTGTTGAGAAAAAAAATCCAAAAAATAAGAACCCAAAAATATGTAATGAACCTTTTATTTATCATCCTTAAGTGAATATAACTGATCCAAAAAGTAAGAAACCCACAAATAAGTAGCAGCACAACAATCGTAATAATATGATTCTTGATAAAAACATGTTTCTTAAAATTTACAAACAAAGCTTCATATATATTAGTTAAGAAAATTCTTTCATCATAGATCCTAATAATTGAAACACGTGGAATATCGATATTTTTTCACATTATTTAGAAGAAACCAAATAAAATTTAGAATTATTTCATATTTCCTTTAGTGAATTAATTAACAAAGGATGTGTGGAACCATGGAGCTGCCATTTAAATATCTAGGAATTCAAATTGGGGAAACACGGGAAGGATATCCTTTTGGAAAGAGATTAACCAAGGGGAAAGACAGCCACGTGTGCTTTAGAGGGAGGGTGTGCCTACTAAAATGGGCTATCACTTGTGCTTTATGGAAATCTCTAAATAGGGGAGGGTAGTAGTAAGGAATCAAGATGGCGAAGGGATATTAGATGGGCAACTAGGGGCAGGATCAAGGAAAGTTTGAGAATAATTTGGAGTGATTAGTAGGAATGTTCTGTGGGTTGGGGAGGAAACTTTGGATGTTATGTATCCAAAACTCTACACAAACCACATCAATAGAAATGCTACATCAATAGAAATGCTAGGGGAGATGGGTGAGTGGAACAATAACATATGGTCCTGGAAGTTAAATTGGAGAAGGAATTAGTTTGAATAGGAACTCAACCGAGTTAATAGTTTGGAAAGTAGGATCACAACAAAACTATTGTGTTGTGATAAAATAGATGTGTTGAAGTGGAGAAATTTTGAATTTGAAACTTATTTTGTAAGTTCGACCTATAGGACTTTATTACAAGAGTATTTGGAGGAAGATGGGACCTGTTCAGAAAGATATGGGAAGTTAAAATCCTTCATTTGGCTTAATTCTTTGTTTGGAGGGTTGACTAGAGTTTCCACTAGAGATAATCTCCTAAATTGAGGAATTTTGTTATAGAATATAATTTTTCAAATATGCTCCTTGGAATGAGAAAGTGTAAATCACCTTATCACCTTTTCTTTATGTGCGAAATTGCTACAGGAGTATGAAAACTATGTAATAAACGGGTAGGTATTAGCACTGTTATGAATTTCAAAGCTAAAAACCTTTTCCGCCAATACGATCTTAACAATAAACAAAATACAATTTGGAGAGGTATGCGGATGACAATTGTATGGAAATTGTGGAACCATAGAAATAATATGGTCTTTAAGCTGGGCAAGGTGGACTGGGTGGAGGTATTCACAATTGCTCAGTTGAGATGTGGGGGTTGGGTAACTAATAACTATCCTAGAGTTACTTTCTCTTACTCAGATGGGTGCTTGTGCCTTGTGGTTTGCTTAAAAACTTTATAACCTGGAAGGTTTGACTATATGAGTGCAATGATCATGATAAAACAACTAAGATGATAATGCATAATCTGGATGATTTTTTTCTTATAGTTGTTATATCGACTTTGAGTTTGCTTATGTGGATAGAGGATTTAAGATAATAATACATAGTATGGATATTTTTTTCTTAATTATTATATCGACTTTGATTTGTTTATGCTGATAAAGCATTTAAGATAATAATACATAATATGAATAATTTTTTCTTAAATGTTATATATCAACTTTGAGTTTGCTTAGTGTGTAGGGAATTAACTTAGCAGGTGGTGGACCAAATTATGTATTGAATGCTACATCTCTAAGTTTAATTATGTAAGGTCATTTTTAGTCACATCTTCATGGTTTGGATGCAAAGAAAGGAGGTTGCAAGATATTACATAGCCTAGCCATGGAAAGAGATTTGTACATGGTTTGGATTTTTTTTTCAGAAACAATGTTTTTTTTATGAAAATTGGATTTGGTTTTTTTAGCGGTACATCTATCTTAAGGATTTTGTTTTCGTGCATATTGAGTTTTGTAAGCTAGATACATCTCAAAATATGTTGTATAATAGTTTAACCATCTTTTAAATACTTCATTTATTTATCTTATTCTTGGTTGATAAAAAATAAAAAATTAATAATATATTATATCTTTTGAATATCTTTAAAGATACAATATTTAGATTTTTTTGTCGAATGTAATACATGTCAGAAATTAAAGACTATAATCTGTATTATGCCATCAATTAGTGATTAGTCGCTTATAATATAGTTTTTAAGGTATTACGTTTACCTTTGGAGACAAAATTGTTGTTTGTAACAAATAAATAGATTATATTTTGACAAATGATTGGAACGACCTAATCACTAATTGTTACAGAAAATGTCATCCTCGACTACCCTATGTTAAATAATGTTATTATTAAAAAATCAAATAATTATAAGATTGACTAAGATAACAAATAGTCTTAATTAGTAGATTCAAACCCGAAGAATGTAAAAGTACCTGTATATACCTTTCATATAAAGTCGAAGAAAAAAGAAGATGAGTAGATAGAAAAATTCAATGCATGAAGCCTCCTAAAAAAGGAATTCCCTTGTGTTGGGAGTTCTTGAAATGCATCATTCAATTGAGGAAAGTCCTAAAATGTTTCAAGAGGTGACATCTGTTGTACTATAATCTTCTCAAAACCCCCAATTCTAACAAGTTTTGTATCATCATTCATATAAGGGATTAATTGCATGATGTGGATATATATTAGGACACATTTATGTAGGTAATGATTTCAAAAGTGTTTTTTAATTTCCCATTCATTAATGATGTCAATGAAACTTATAAACAAAACTGCATAATTACTTTGAGGATTTATGTCTAATTAAAATTCAATCCAGCTTATGATATATAAACATGTCCTAAAACGACTTTCATGGTCAGTTAGACCTTTCTAAACTAAAAATATATTTGAAGTTTTAAAGTTTGATTGATCAAACTTCTTTATAAATGTTTTGCATGCTAAAATTAAATTATATATACATAAATTAATAAGTAGATGCTCTCACTATATATTTTCTAAATTATTAGTTTTAAAATGTACGCATAAACTATACTTTTAATTTATAAAAATATTATTTCAATTATTTTCATTTTATTTTATAGAAAAAAATTGTTTTAACATTTCCTAGTATCCAAATAAGAATTATTACCTCTCAATCATTTTATATAACATTTTGTTAAGAAAAAAATTCAAATTATATTTTTTAAAACGTGTCAGAAAATCATTCCATGAATCTAAAATTACTTCTATTAATAAATTAAACATGTTAAAAGGTTACACAAAATAATATGTATATATATATATGAACTTCTTTCACCCAATTTAAACTTTTTACTACTAATAGGATATTCAACTTCATCTTCCATTCTATTTTTTACTTTAATTTTTAAAAGAGAACAACTTCAACCATCCACCCACGAAAAAGTTGTAAAAATCTCCACTCATTTGTTATTCTTAGTTAAATAGACTTTGATTTTATGTTTTACATCATCCTTACAATGTTTTTCCATAAAATCTCTCAAGCCAACAATGAAAAGCCACCGATATCCCAATATAATGACAAATAATTTCTTACGGTATTCGTATTAAGAAATTTTTTATAAAAAAAATAGTATTTTTCTTATAAAAAATTCATCATTTTTTATTAAATCTAATTCTTAATGTCTCCAACTTCCGTGTATTTGATTTTAAAAAGTCTATAAGGTTTAATATTTAATTTTATATTTTTTTATTTAATTATTTTGGTTCAGTTATAAATAAATCAAAATCACAGAAAAAATTAAAATCACATATAGAAGTCATAGAAACAAAATCACAATTAATTATAAATTCTTATATGAGAGTAATTTTTTTCCACTGGGATATAAATTACTCCTGCAAACCTTGTTGGCCTGGTTTATATATTATGTAAAAAAAAAAAAAATCGGGGTATTTGATTTCGATGCGACGTCGCACCTATACTAACATCGTGGCCCTGATTTTGCAGCGAATTTCGCCTGTCAATTATTGTGGAATTTCACCAACATCTTTTTGGAAATTTTTACAAATTTGGTAATTTTTTAAAATTTTATATAAATGGATAAATTTTTTAAAATTACAAAAATGGAGTTTTTTTTTCATAGTTGTGTCATTATTTGTGAGACTCTTCTTGATAAAACTTTATTTCAACCATTTCATGTTAGTTTTTTTTTTAGGTTCGCTTTATATAAGTAAAGAGTAGTTCCTATCTAAGGAGTCATGATATTCTTATCAAAGAAAAAAGGTTGACCTATTGGTTCTACATACACTTTTAAAAATCTACACTTAAAGTTTTTATAAGAGGAGGTGAAAGGGGCAAACAAATAGGAGCTTAGGTGACCGACTAGTGAAAGCCAAGAAATTCATTGGACAAGAAGACAACTATAATAATGAAGGAACACTTGAGGGGAATGGGATATCTGTACCATGTCACATATCAAGCGGAAAGCTTGAAGCACAGCACACGAGTTCGGATGAAGCTCTGTAAGGGAAATGTTTAGTAGACAAAGTACATTAGTGGTAAACTCATCGTAGGGAAGGAAAATATGGAGATTGATGCAAAAACAATAGTAAATGAAAAAGAAGTCTGGATCGGCATCAGCACAACCATGACACACATTGTCAATTGTTGTCGACACGATACCTACTTTTGCTTCCATACTCAACATGGACCCATTGGCCACAAAAGATCTAACTAAAGATGACCAACTATATCAAGAAAAGTGTTTGATGACCTTTTTGTCAACTCACTCATAGCTCGACCTCAACAACATAGTATTTTCGACTTGTTCTCTAGCCAATTTTCGTGCCTGTTCAGGGGCATCCACTCGACATGACTCCATCTACGAAGCACCACTCCATTTAGCTACCGAAGGCTCCCTGGATTTTACTGAGGACCGCCCACCTGAAGACGTCAAAGAACTCGAGGAAAGAGGCATTACCAACCTGAAGAGTAGGGGAATTCTTGACACTTAACCACTATTCGATATAGAGAGGAAAGGAAAGTGGTCCTCTATGACAATGACCCCTCCCTATTTATAGAATGTGAAGACGGACGAGAACTCAAGTGTCGCAACATCTTGAACCGTTAGATCATTTTCAATCAAATGGTTGAAAAGATACATACATGAATCCCAAAAACACAAAAAAAAACCCCACCAAAAGGTTGAATTTATAAACTAATCTGACTCTAACAAGCAAGGGCTTTACGAATCTAGGGACTAGTGTACCGTCGATATCCATGGGTGACGTGGTTGAATTCAACTCTCATGGAACCAAGGAGCATCCCTTTGTATGACCTCATTAACATAATCACGGTACAAAACATTATCCTAGCTAACACCGAGATTAATCCAATGACTCGCGCTAATTCAAACCCAATATTGAATGTCCACTTCGATCCTATAAATGCACTCCAATCAATACAAATATACACATTCAACAATATTTATTACTCTCAACCGTCACATTCTAAATACGAACTTAAATATAAGAAATCGAGATAAAAAAATCAAGACTCACACGACTTCAACACCAAGATTAATAAAATGAAAATCGAGATGGAGAAATTCTCTAACCATATAAAAACAAATATAAATATTAAATATTTTAAGTGAAGGAGTTTATATATCTTTTAAGTATATTCATTCTCTCTAGTACTTTTACCTATAACAATTACAAAAGTTAACGTTGTCAAATGCATGGAAGAACTAGTGCCTCTCGCCTTCCGTTCTCTTATTCAAGCGATTAGAAAGAGAAATAAATAGTGATAATATTGTTTATAAAAGTCGATCCAGAAAAAAAAATATATGTGCAAGTTGTAGCTGGTTAGATCTTTCAATTAGGAAACAGAAAATATACTAATTAAGACAAATAATGTGAATGTAATGCATTAATTATTGATTTCAGTTATAGAAAGTCATTTCTATTATACAAATCGCAGTCTTAATTTATTATATTATTTTTATGATGTTTTTACAATTTTTACTTTAATAAAATAATTTGATAAAATTTTACACTTTATTTAATACCCTTTATCACATTAAGTATTACTTATCCAATGAAAATACCCTTTTATGTTTCAGTGCTAAACTTTCTAAGGAGAAAATGGTTATTTTAGGATTGGTTCATATTTCAAATATATATATTGGTTAAGATAGGGATAAGTATACCTTAAAAAGATTTTGAAATTGAAGGCTAAAATGTTAGAAGTTGCATAATATGGCAAATAGTGTATTAAACAGAGAATGCTTTGCTAATTTTTTTTAAAACTTAAAAAAAATATTAAAAGATTGTTACCAATTAATATATATATATATATATGTGTATGTGTTTTGCTCCATTTTAATTTTATAAATAGAGCTGGCAAAAAAAAGGACAGACAAGTGTTGGTGGTGGTTGTGTAGGTACCTTACAAGTTAGAGAGTATGTATTAATATATTTTTATTTTAGACGATAAAAAATAGCAATTTATATATATAAATAAAATCATAACATAATAAATTAAATTTTATTAATTTTTTAAAGGAATTAATTTTTTTAACAATATTATAGATTTTACAATTGTAAAATTCAAATTTATTTTAAAAAAATAAACTCAAAAAATTTGAAAAAGTATGCAAGTGTGTGACGAAGCATAGAGTGACAGTTCCTGGCAAAAGTAAGTCAAAACTAGATACTTGATAAGTTAAATCGTAATAGTTTCTAACCAATAAATTAGATAACAGTTAATAAACGCTTAACTTATAACTTTTAAACTAATAAATAAATTTATTAAATTAAAAATATTTAGTAAACTAACTCATAAATATACAAAGATATTATTACATAAGTTATTATGCTGATTAAAAAAAAATTACGTAAGTTATTATATAAATAAAATTTGTGTTTCTAGACAAAAATATTATGTAGTTATAATTTTAGATTTTTTTAAGAATAATTAATTTTTTTATAGTGCTTTTATTTATTTTTTAAAAAGGTTGTATATTTTTTATTTTAATAAATTATTATTTTTAAATGAATTGATCTAATAAATTGTAATTTATTTTTATTTTTATAATTTTTATTTATTTTTTTCTTAATCTGAACTACTGTTAATTAATTTTTTTCTTATTATGGATAATTTTTGCATAACATAGTATATTAAAATGTTTATTATTTTAATTTATAGTGTTAATTTTTTTTAGTCAAGCACTAGTTTGACATCTATTAAAAGAAGTGACTATTGTTATATCAATTTCATATTGTTTATAAAATAAATGTTACATATACACGAGTGATAATTTATTACTTTATTAAAAAAAAACTATTTTGTATACAATCTATCATTATCTTCGTAATATCATAATATGCATCAAACAATCTATTGTTATTTCTCACATCATGTTTAAATCATATATCAAGGAGATGAGATAAATATATATATATATAATATATTTTCTATCTTGAGTCTGAAATAAATATAAATAACCTAACATATTTTTTCTTCAACATAATTAAGGAGATAAATTGTAAATAATTAATAAAATGTCATGAACTGTGTTTATTATTTAAGTTCCCATTACGATTAAGCTCATTGTAATTAGTCCAATTCTTAGGTTTCTTGACCTTATTTTAAATACTACAAAAAGTTTCATCAATCATGGAGAATTAATTGGATGTCAAAGAAGTTCTTCACATTTTCTACCATTTTCCCGTCATGGATTTGTTGCATCCTCTATGATAGAAGATAGTCTTTTAAACATATGTGTTATCGACAAGTACTATAACACTCTAGTAGGAAAATCCTCTTTTCTTTTCCTCACAGCTACTTCCATCGAGTTTCTTTTTGACTTGTAACAACTCACACTTTGAACACATATCAATGTTGCAAACTCATTTTAGTATAATACACGATCAATAGGCCAATTGTGTATCTTCTTGTACTTCATGTCAGTTGCAAGATGCATGAATGATCTCATAATAGAAGCTAAGTAGGTCAAGTCACAATTGAATAGTGGTATTTGAGTTGTTACACTTAGTAGAAAGAATTGCACTCTAACTATTATAAGTTATCGTTTTTTATTTAGTGGAGGGTGTTCGATACAACAATCAGCATTAGAAACAAGATCACGAGTTAAATTCCCATTATAATATTTTTTTAGGAAAAGATTATTGCAAGTTACATCAATTGTTCGGTGATATAAGTCAGGTGGGTCAGCTTACAATCAAAGAGTTTGATTCCTATGAAAAAATTATTAAGGGAGAGATTGTTGTAGGGTGCATCATTTGTCTTGTAGCAAAGGCGATTAAGTGTGTCAAGTCGCAATTGAATTGTGTGTTTGAGTTGCTATGCTATAAAATAGAAAGAATTGTGTTCTAATTATAAGATATAGTTTTCGCCTTATTGGTAAACACTTGATCTAACAATGTCTATTGGATATAATATTTTCTTGGTTGCGTAGTTATAATTAGGTAATGTATTACCTTTTAGGAGCATCTCCTTCAACAATTCAAACAATTATGTCAATTTTTATACGTCCATTTATTTATTGCTTTTGAACTAAATAATTTTAAAATTATTGACAATCTTGTAAATTTATTAGATCTTGGATACAATGGTTGCTCGAAATTAGTTTTAACATTACTCTTTTAAAATGTTTTTATCTAACAACACATGTTGTTTCCTCTAAATAGGAATCCACCTCTTCATCAACATTATTGTTTGCGACACAATTAACATGTCTAATTTATTCCCATGTCACGTTCGTATTATATGAGTTTTGAAAATCCTAAAGATGAATAGGTGGCACATATCTCTCCAATTTCATTACCCCTCTCACATTACAAGAAAATAATTAAATAGAAATCAATGTTAGAGACTAAAAATAATTAGTTGTTATATTGACTAAATTAGATACTATTGTAAAGACTAAAAAATATTTTAGTATCTAAAGTAGTTTCTATTATTGATAAATGGTTTCTAAGTTGTTATCTAATTGGCTACCAATGTTTTAGGTACTAACTTTAAAATCTAAATAATTAGTAACTAAAACCTTGGTAGCTAATTAGATATTAATTTAGAAATTATTTATCAATCAATAGTATAAACTAATTTAGATACCAATAATTTTTTTAGTTTCTACAATAGTATTTAATTTAGTCAATATAGCAATTAATTATTTTTATCTCTAAAATTGTTTTTTATTTAATAATTCTATAATAGTATTACTCAAACAATGAATACGTGTCCATTAATATGTTCTCTTAATAGGTTTTCTATTTTACTAAATAAATTGTAAAAGCTCCTCAACTTCTTTTTCACACTCTTGACTAATGTGATGTGTATTCATCTAACTAATACAATGTTATTCTTATTTTCTAATTGAAGGTGATGTATTTAAGAATACATTGTTTATAATATGTTAATATATATAAATTAAGTTCATTCTCTTACAAAATTTAGATAACATTTTACGTTGGTATTCATAATACACGAAACGAAAATAGTGACTTAGAATGCACCATAGTCAAGTGTGTGTATATATATATATATATATATATATATATATATATATAAAATACAAAATGCTTTAAATAGAAACTCTATTATATTTTATATCAAACTTAATCTTTATGTATAAATCAGCTAATAAAATTAATTTAACAATGGGTATATGAATATAATTAATAGGGAACATAATTTAACATTTAATACAAATTATTAATAGGAAAAGTAAGATTTATTCAATGGGTATATGAATATAAAAGTAAATATTAATAAAATTATTAAATAAATACAAAAATATCAATTAAATATGCATATATTTTGAAGCATCATGAGTTAAATAAGTTCATTTTAAAAAATTATCATTTCATCTAACTTTGCTTAGTCCTTATAATTTTGTCATATGGACTAAGATAATTTAGTTCTAAGGATAATTATATAATTTATTTTCTATACTCTATATTTTTTCTAGAATTTAGTCTCCATAATTTATTTCTAAGGACTAAACTATAATTTTAAACAATTTAAAATATTTACTCCTAGAGATTAAATTGTAATTTTAAACCATTTAAAATATTTACTCTTATGTATGGACTAAAATAATGTTGTTCATAATTTTTTTTTAAAAAAACATTAATAATTAACATAAAAAACAAAGAAGATATTCATATATTATCTTCTGGTTGAAATCTTCAAAATCAACCATGCTTCAATTTTAACACAAAAAAAATGGAAAGTAATGTAGGAATAGAAATGTTACCGCATAATCATTAGGTTGATTTTTAGCAACGTAAACCTAATAAAAGTAACATAAAATATTTCTTTTGCATTAGTAAGAAAATTAACTCATAATAAAATAATTTATATTAACTACTTTTGCATTATCAATAACTCTATATATATCCACACTATTAAATTATAAAAAGCTATTTGTATAAAAAAAATTGAGTTTTAAACAACAGTAAAAGGGCAATAAAATAATTCTTATTTTATATATTTTAAAAGTGTGTATTTTGTTAATTTTATAACTTTAGATTAATATAATTTTAAAAATATTGAAAGGAAATTATAATCTAAATAAAATTTGAAAGTAAGCAATTGAATTAAAAATATTGAATAATAAAATAGCGAATATAAATGATTGTTGTGGGTGAATTAAATAAACACTAATTCCTATTGATTTAGTTAATGTGTGTAGTGAGAGAGATAGTTTGAAAGGGAAAGTAGAAGAGAATATATAGTGAAGAATCTCACAACTGATGCAGCTTCTTCTTCACGTTCAAGATATCTTTTTCTACCTTCTTTTACTTTCCATGCCGTGTCATGCATTCAACAACAACTTTTTTAAATAACACACTCTCCTCAATTACCTTCTTCTTCTCTTATACGTAAGAACCAATCATTCATAACACACACAAAACTATCACGTTAAAGGTTTTGAAAGGAACTACATTCAAGATCAAGATCTCACCACTATTTCATACTATATATATAACTATAAATAAGTGTAAATATTAATTTATAAATTGATTTTATTAAATTGAGTTGAATTTAAAGTTATTTTTAATATAATATGTGAAAAATATATTTCACTTCTTTTATAAAAAAAAATTCTAAAATTATTTGTGAAACAAACAGTTTTCTCTAATTTGTCATCCTAACTCAAATATAAAAGTAATAGTTAGAGTAAGCATAAAAGAGATTGTTTTTTTTTTTGTAGTTAAGGAAAACATGTGTACATAAACTATCATTAATATGGATTCTTAAGAGTTATAAGATTTTCCACAGAGTACCAGAAAAAATTATAATTTAAGAAAATAAAAATAATTTAGAAGTACGAGGTTTTGCTTTAACAACGTTTTCAGTATTTGTTATTTTCTAATAGCTGACGGTAAAAAATTGTACATCAGTGCTGATTGTTGAGAGGAATATTCCAACTACGTTTTATCAAATATTCCAAACAAAGGTGAGGTCCATGTCCACAAAAACACACACACATAAATATATATATATATATAATCATAATTTTTTTTAATTTAAATCTTGAATATTAAAAAACAGTTTTTTTTTAATAAAGCAGTATATAGTTCCTGAGTTATATGTGATGACAATTAGATCTATAACCGTTTTAAAATAATTTTTGAATTATCAAAATACTAATTTTTTTATGCATTAACTAATCTCCTTGAAAAACTTATTAAGATATTCCTGAGCAGATAACAACTGTTATATTAATAAACGAAAATAAGAAGAAGACCTTTATACATAAATAGATACCCTGAATAGTTTTTCATTTCTCTATACATGAGTTATGAGCCAATTAGCAGTGTGGTCCTTAATAAAATGGCCCATGATGTTTATACTTCTTTTTTTCGAAAATTTCTTCCTGCACCTTCTTACGTTTCTTCCTGCACTTCATGTTTTAAAAATATTTTTTATTAAATATTTTTTTAATTTCAGAACGTGAAATTTGGAGACTTCTATATTATATTTTAGATTTTCGAATCCAAATACAAAATTTGAATTTTGTAATGTATAATCCAAAATACAAATTTTATATTTTATAATTTATATTATAAATTATACAGTTTAAAATATAAATTTGTATTCATGTTTTGTATTTCATATTGTACCATCAATAATGAATATTTTGTTTGAATGTATGGGGGTAGGAAGAAATGACTTTTTTTTCTTCTCAAACAAACTCACTTCTGCCCTCTCAACTTTGTTTTGTAAATAAAAAATATCATCAACAGAAATTAATTTTGGGTGTTTTGACGTAAAGAAAAACTGGTTTTTTTATATGGGTGATACTAAAGCCTATAACAAACACAAAATTTGTCTATGAAGAAGCATAGTGAGTATTAGAACTTATACAGAGAAAATAATAAAATATAAGAAAAGGTAATGGTTGTAGAAGAAAAAATGAGAAGGAGGTTGAAGAAGATTAGAATAGAGGGTACAAAACAACTAAAGGGGGTGGGAAGATAAAAAAAGGGGTGTTAATAAAAGCAGTTTCTATTGAACCCAAAATAACAATTGAAGCAGAAACTCCTTAGACAAAATTAAGTGGAAAAATTCTTCCGGCACCGTACCATTTCCAAGATGCACCTAATTTTTCACTGGAAAATCAAAAACGACACTGCGAAATGACGAAAATAACCTCAAATAAAAAGAGGATGTAGATAAAAAATACTTCTAAATTTTTTTTCCATAAATATTTTGGATTTGGATTTGCATAATACATTTTTTAATTTCGGAAATCTTTTTTTTAATCCAGATGTTCTTTTTCAAAATATACTTTTTTGCGTTTCAGATTTTCTTTTCCAAAAAAAAATTAAAATTTTAACTTTTGAATTATATCTTTTCAATTTTATATTTTCAAGTCCAAAATAAAGGATAGGTTTTAAAAATTTTAAAAATATTGATTATGGTACAAAGAAAAATTTGTCAATAAAGTGACAAGGGACGCTAAACTAATCTGGAAACACAGTAACGGCCCATAAAATATTTGAAATAATTTTGGTTTTTCTGAATAATTTATTCATAACTTTTTTATGATTTAAGTTTGCAATAAAAGAGTTTGAGTTTGAGAGAAAAATGAGAAAAAAAAATCAAACTTTGAATATTTTATCACGTTATAAAAGAACTGTAACTACATGTATTAATAGCCATAAGGATTATCAGAACAGTGTTAGAAAACCGACACTTACTAAACTAAACATAATCAAAAACCATACACATAATTACGAAGAGTTTTACGCATAAACTCTAACACCAGATTTTTAAATTTTGTAATTTTGAACTCATTTTTAATTTTTTGCATATATTTTATTTCTTCTATTATGATCCAATTAAAAAATAATAAAAAAGTAAATACATGCAAAATTAATAATTGAACTAAATGTGTAAATTGTTTAAAATTCAGAACTAAGATTACAAAAAGTAAAAATTAAAATACCACATTAGCAAAGAAACATATTCCCACCCAAAACAATTGCATATTGTTCAACTTCACCAGACACAAATAGGCATGGTGGACCTACTTTAGAGAGGGAGTAGATTTTGTTGTCATTTATTTGAGAAAATTCTAAGAACATGCACATATTTTTTCCAATTTCCATACACTTAAATTTACTGTTTTCAATTTTTCATTTTGTTGTTAAAGTTGATATTGAATAAGTTTTATGGATACCTTATGCTATACTGAGTTAGATATTTTATTCCATCTCATTCTTCACTTTAGTCTATGACAATAATTCAGTGTTTGAATGCATTTGGTGATCCAATGAACCTTTAATGCATTACTTTGACTGTGCAGACAGAGATTGATACTTACTCAAAAACTGTGAAGACAAATTTGTAAAGAAGGCCTACACATTCATTCTGGCAAACAAAGTTAGAAATGGTTTACAAATATATTTGCCAAGAATCGCAAGGACAAGCCACTTTTGAATTACTACTGGAATTGTGAGTGATTCCTAGGAAACACAAATTTATTTCATAGCCAAATAAATATGCACTGCATAGGGTATACTAGCAGCCATTGCAAAAGGTACTTCTGAACTACATACCCCACTCTTTGTTAAAGAAGAAGTTTTCAACAAATCCAACTTAGTACTCTCTTTTTTTAATTTCTTGTTTTTTCATTTTAAATAATCAATTTATTAAAAGTAATGTTTCCTATTAGTTGCATTCAACTGTTAAGCTAACTCTCATGAGATCATGTTATTTAGATTATATAAGTTTTTTTTTTAGCTTATGGACTTTGACTTTTTCTGTGTTGAATGTTGCCACTTAAATGTATGAACAGGGTCTGTAATGCGGCGGCAGATCATACTGCTTATTTCAACTTTTATCAAATGATCCTCCATCTTTTCAAGAGTTCGAAACAATTTGGTTTTGGTTTTTTCTTATGGAAATGTTCAATTGTTGTTTTTTGAGTGTGTTCTAGTTGTAATGGTATGAAGATCTTTTTACATTTGTTGTTTTGAAAAGTTGCAGTCTCCATGTTTTTAGGGTTAAGACTATAACAAATGGATGTTTTACACAGTTATTTTTTATTTTCATTATCTGTTTTTCTTTTCTTTTACAAAACATCCCTAATGTTTTCTTATTTATAAATTTTTTTTATATTACATAGTACAGAGTGTAAACTAATTTTATAAGTTGTGTTAGAGGCTTAAATCCTTGAACAATTCCACTGCCACTAGTCACGCTACTGACCACTATCATCTATTCTCTGAATTAAATGAAATACTCTGTCTGTGCTGCTCATACCTACCCTATTGATGCTGCAAAACAATGAGCTTTTGGTATTAGGTTTGAGGTAAATATAGAAGTTGAGATGTAAAATATGTGATATTATATATTATGCATAAATATCAACGAAGATCCATCCAGAAAACGTGTGAATCACTCACAACATAACAAAATAGGATTCAAATATTTAATAAGAGAAGATATGCTGAAAGATTTGTGTAAAAACTAAAAATTATGCATATTACTGCTATGTGGCATTGTGCAAGTAAAAGTGTGCACGTGAAAATAGATAAAACTAATGTTCCTTAAGAAGGGTGGAGTCACTTTCCGTTGGCTCCTACAATTTCTTCCCTTCCCTTTTGGGAAGCCCTACTCTAACGTCAATTGCTAGCTGGCAAGTGGCACCTGTCGGTGATTCTCTTTCATCTATCCTTTTATGTCTTTCCCACTTGCACTTACTTAGCCTTCACTTCCACTATTGTTTCTACCACTTCCATGTGCTTTTTTTAAGTGAGCCACTTGCATAAGCTTCTCTCACTTTTTGGAATATTATTAGATAGATTTGATTTTGCTGTAGCTTTCATTTTTACTATCTTTCTGCCAAAACCAGTTTTTTCTTTGTTAAATTATTAATGTGTATTGGGTTCAACAGTGATGTTTCTATTGGGACGGTTGTGCTGCAGGTCCCACAGAGAGTAAATCATGTTTCAGACATGCTTATTCTTTTGGGCTGTTTAGTTTCTGTGATTTTCTTTTTCTCAACCTTTCAACTTTCTTTGCAGTTATTGTTTTGTGGTTCTAACTTCTTAGTCACATAAGTTCCTCACGGGCATGACCATGAGTGAGTGAACTTTGAATAAGTAAGTGCTTTGTGTGAAGATTTTGTATGAGTGTTTGAGGTTTGCCTTGTCAGCTTTTGATCTTTGATGCTGTGGTGTGGCAGTTGAAGTCGTATTGAAAAAGGGGATTCTTTTTGAAGTGGCAAGCATGGCAAGAGGAAGAGCAGATGTGAACTCTAGAAAAAAATTGGTCATAACTGTGTTGGTTTTGGTGATTGTTGGTGCTTTCTTCTACTTCTATTGCCAGAGTAGTGATTCATCTATTGTTGAGTATGGTGATAAATCTTTGAGACAATTTGGTTTGAAAGGGGACAAAGATGTGGGTGAATCTTCCTCCACACTTGTTGGAGGAGAGGACAGTGCTATTATACCAAAGAGCATTCCAGTGAGTTAATTTAAGATTTTGAACTGAATACGTGTAACGTTTTCCCTTGACACTGCCCTAGAATTGAAGTTTCTACTGTTATGGGATCTTCAACTTGTTTTTTTACTCTCGTATTTACCTTTTTAAGGTCTGTGATGATCGTCTATCAGAGCTTATTCCTTGTCTGGACAGAAACCTCATATACCAAACAAGATTGAAGCTTGATTTATCTGTGATGGAGCACTATGAAAGACACTGCCCAATACCAGAGAGGCGATATAATTGTTTAATTCCTCCTCCTCCAGGGTACAAGGTAACGTTTCACTCTCCAGGGATTGCTTACATTAGATGTGGAACTAAGAAAGTCCAGTGTTTTGAAATTTTCTTTGCTTAAGCTCTTAGTTTCTCATGTTGATGTTGATAACAGATTCCAATCAATTGGCCCAAAAGCAGAGACCAGGTGTGGAAGGCAAATATACCTCATACCCATCTTGCAACAGAAAAATCTGACCAGAACTGGATGGTTGTGAAAGGTGAAAAAATAGTTTTTCCTGGTGGAGGAACCCACTTCCATTATGGTGCTGATAAATACATAGCTTCAATTGCTAATGTAAGCTTCAATTGCCAATGTAATGCTTCAATTGTTATAGATCTTTTAATTTTCTGTCAAAATTGGTCCTAGTCCCCATATTCAAAAGCAATGATTTTGATCCTCTATTTTGTTTAATTGATGAATTTCATCTTTCTTTATGAAACTTTGGATACTAAGGTGAGAGACAAATTTCACCAATTATAAAAAAATACAGTGACAAAAACAACTGCTTTTCGAAACAGGAACTGATACCAATTTTGACCTTTGAGAACCTAAAAAACACATTTCACCGATGGAATGAGACAATTTTCTCACCTAATTCTGAGTATTTTAACACTTAATCCATTCACAATTTTCTTACAGATGCTTAATTTTCCAAACAATAATATAAACAATGAGGGAAGAGTCAGGTCTGTTCTTGATGTTGGCTGTGGAGTTGCTAGCTTTGGAGGATATCTTCTTTCTTCTGATGTGATAACAATGTCATTGGCTCCAAATGATGTTCATCAAAATCAAATTCAGTTTGCCTTGGAGAGGGGAATTCCAGCATATCTTGGTGTCTTAGGGACCCTAAGGCTCCCTTACCCGAGTAGATCTTTTGAATTTGCTCATTGTTCTCGCTGTAGAATTGATTGGCTTCAGAGAGATGGTATACTTCTCCTCGAGCTGGATAGGTTACTCAGGCCAGGAGGTTATTTTGCATATTCATCTCCTGAAGCCTATGCAGAGGATGAGGAGGATAGGAGAATATGGAAAGAAATGAGTGCTCTTGTGGAGAGAATGTGCTGGAAAATTGCTGCTAAGAGGAATCAGACTGTCATTTGGGTCAAGCCTCTCACAAATAGTTGCTACTTAAAGAGATTGCCTGGTACTCTACCTCCACTCTGCAGATCTAATGATGATCCTGATGCTGTTTCCGGAGTTAAAATGAAAGCTTGCATTTCACGCTATTCTGATCGTGAGTCATATCTCCTCTATTTTGCAATATCATGGATATATGCTGAAGAAAATGTTCTCAGATCATTAGTTGTTCTAAAATACGATTATGCAATTGTTTGAATAGTTCACTTTATCAAATTGCTTTTGCTATTGCCATTATAGATAGGTTCATGTCTCTCTGGATATGATATATATAACAATACTAGATCATTTTTGCATGTTGCACTATCAATGGCTGTATTAGTTAATAACTCTTGTATGCAATAACAGTATATTCTGGTGTTCTATGCAGAAATGCACAAAGCAAAAGGAAGTGGTTTGGCTCCTTGGCCAACTCGATTGACTACTCCACCTCCTCGTCTGGCAGAAATTCACTATTCTACAAAAATGTTTGAGAAGGACGTGGTAATTTAAACTCTATCTTGTTCACCATTTTAATATCTTAATTATAATTCTTTCATTGATCAGAAAGAAGTATCAACATGAGCCTTTTACAAGCTGTAACAACAGAAGAAAAATATGAAACAAAATACAAGAACAAGAGGGAGGGTGCTTTTAAAACCCTGCATTAATCAACTCATAGAGTAGATAGATAACTGAGATCACATTACTAGACCTTATTTGACCATGAACAAGTTCATTTCCCCCATTTGTTGCCCCCTAAATTTTCTTTCTGCAATTGGTGCCTTATTCGTTGTCTATAGGAAGACCATCTAAGGATGACACCATATGAACAATTCTTTATATCCGTTGAATTTGTAGTAATTTTATAATCTTGTTCTCTAGTTCTAAGATGATCATGGAGACAAAAATTAATAAGCTTTGAGGAAGAAAAGATTCTAGAAGTAAGCTAAGGTAGTGTAGCTTAATAGGCAGGCTGTATGATAATCTTGCAATGGAAACTGAGATGAAGAAACAAACGAATGTTGTGCAGGAAGTTTGGCAACAAAGAGTTGATAATTACTGGAGAAAGCTAGGAAGTAAGATTAAAGCAGGCACAATTCGGAATGTGATGGATATGAGGGCAAGTATTGGATCATTTGCGGCAGCTTTGAAGGAGAAAGATGTTTGGGTTATGAATGTGGTGCCAGAAAATGAACCAAAATCTCTCGCCATAATATATGACAGAGGATTGATAGGAGCAGTTCACAACTGGTATGGCTCGTTTCCTTCATGAAACAATTATTTTAACATGCTCAAATTATGGCAAACCTTATTCAATTTTTTGTTTCATTTTTTCTACTTACTCCCTCCTTTAGATAAATGAACACAAAATGCAAGAACCAATCAAAACATTACATTGTTATTGCCACACGGAGGTCTGAACAAGAAGAAGTTTATTTTCTTTTATCATGTCATTAGTGCAGAGTGTGACCAGTTTTGTCAATTACTAATCTCTCTTGAGAAACCTGATTAGTGACCTTTTTGCATCTTTAAAAATGTCACATTATCTAGTTATGATCTTCTAGGTGCATTTTCATGAGAGGAGTAATTGGTCAGTCAATAATCAAGACTTTTCAAAGTAGATATCAAATAATTTATATATTTTTTAAGTTATACCTAAATTTACATCTATTTATAATGTTAATGGTAGTTAAATTAATTTAATGTTCTTGTTTTCATAAAATAATGAATTGCAGTGTCTAAGTTACCGTGAATCATAATAATAAGCAATTGTGTACACTTTAGTGAAATTTGTTTTTTTTATATATACACACTCTTTGGACGCAAATATATAAAATAAATTTAATGCTTATAGTAAGTTTTAACTATCTCAGTGTTATTTAATGTAATTATATTTAAAATATATTTATGTTTTAATATGGATAGTGTTTCCAATTATTTGATTAGGTGTAATTTAGAAACTACAATTATATATTATGGAATCAAAAACATTAAATTAGTTAGTTCTTATTAACATTCTTAATCTATATGAAATTGGGTATAAAAGAAAAAAGTTATAAACTATATTTTTTTTAAAATATTTGTATGTATAAATGATAATATTTCAAAAATATCATAAAAATAACAAATACTAATTATTAAAATAAATTTATATCAAATAAGTAAATAATTTTTATAGTATATTAATTTTATCTCGCAATATAAGGTTTTACTATTTTTGTCAGAATGACAGGATTTGGTCTCTTTAGTGATGAGATCGGGTCAAGAAAATAAAGATTTAGCTAAGAAATTAGAAAGACCAGAATATGCCTAAGCCTTTTATGTATAAATGAGTTCAATGTCAAATATCATATACTGATCCTTTTTGAAGGAAAAGAAAGAAGCAAGTTCTGTTACAAGAAAATCTTTATTGGGTTAAAACCAACATGAGTTGTTCAAATTTTGACTCAACATGATCCGAGAAAAAGTAATTTGTTAAAATATGAATTACAACTACGTGAAATTCAACATAGAAGTAGATTTTTATGACCTGATATTAACGATGTTGTGGATATTTGTATTATAAAAATGGAACAGGTGTGAAGCTTTTTCAACCTACCCTCGAACGTATGATCTACTCCATGCATGGACTGTATTTTCTGATATTATGAAGAAAGAATGTAGTCCAGAGGATTTGTTGATTGAGATGGATAGAATCCTTAGGCCAAAGGGTTTCGTCATTGTCTATGATAAGCGGTCAGTGGTGGAGTATGTGAGGAAATACTTGCCAGCATTACACTGGGAAGTTGTCACCATGTATGACATAGATCAAGGTAAAGATAATGATGATGAAGATGATGATGATCATGCAGTGGTTATAATTCAAAAGAAGATGTGGCTCACAAGTGATAGCATCCAGGTTTCAGAATAGTGTCATAATATAAGTTACCAATGTTAGGTGTAAGAAGGTCACTTTGATTTCCTGAGGCCTGAGTTTTCAGTGTAGCTCTCTTCACTATAGACGTAAGTCGCAGTGAAAGCTCACCCAAATCATCTTATCTTTTTATTTGCATTTATTTATTAAATTTTGGACGCTTCAACATTTATATCCACTCCCAAGAGAGATGCTGATTTTTCAATTAATTTTTACATATTACTGTACTAGATATTTAGATTTTACTCTACACTTTTTCTTATGTTTTGGAGTCACGTTTCTCATTGGCCACCTAGTTGTTAACCTAACTGCTTGTAAAGGGGTACTATTTTGGCATGGCAGGACTCAAGAAAAAACGTTGAGTTGAGTCCTGCCATAAATTGGATTGTTGTTTAAAGGAAAATAGTGTTTTGCTCAAACAATTGTGCACAATCCTCAACTCAATAAGACTAACATAGTGCTGCTAAAATTGGATACTTTTATGATCGATGAGGTTTTGTTGGTTTGTGAGACCCTGCTCCTCAATTATCCCAACATGCTCAGTTTATAAATAATGTACCATTCAAAAGCCTATGCAAACTCCATGACTTGAAAGTCACATTTGACTAAGAAAAGAATGACTAATATTATATTAACAATTGTTTTAGTGAGCTCAGACAATGGTAAGTGGCCTTTCTGAAGCCATAAAAAGAAAATTATGTAAGCAGCATTACTATAACGGGGGTTTGGAACTTTCAATTCATGAATTTCCCTTTTCTTTGTTAAGTGGCCTTTCTGAAGCCATAAAAAGAAAATAAATAAAATAAGTATCAATACTATGTAGGAATAGTTGAGAACATGTAAATCCCAAATGGAAAAGCATGCAGCCGTTGATTAAGTAATCACTAACTGGAGCAATTCAATGAGAAGTTGAGAACTTTTATGTAGTTTCCAATCACTTTTCTAATGTTTTGTTTTGGGCTGCAATTAGGAGAAGTTAGTAATTGCCATAAATTCCGCTTGACTTCAGAAATTGACAATTTAAATCTCATTTCCTTTTAATGGGGAAAAGAAACATAAATAAACTGATCAAAATTTGCATTCAACTCTGACAGTTTTAGTTTACTCGCTTTAATTATCTAAGCTAAATCGAAATCACAGGTTATGACGAAGTAGCTCTTTAAAGTCCATATTTTAATTATGGATGTGTTTAATCTAAAAAAACTAAATAAAATCACATAATAATTTAATCTCGCAAAAATATTCGTGTCAATGATTAAACCCTAAACCCTAAATTAGTTATTTAGTATTTAATACTTTAAGTCAAACATTCTTCAAAGCTAGCATTTTTCCCTGTCTAAGGATGAGGAAAGGGAATTTGGGATTGCATACATTCTTTATCATGGATGCATGTCTTGCTGGCCGTGCTACTCGAGCTACGCTGGATGGATTTTCATATCATAGCCAACGAAAAAGAACCAAAAAATGCATCTTAAAACAAACCACTTCATCACATTTGCACGATCCAACCACATCTTCATAAAGGGGTCTAAGTTCTATATCCACTTGCAGAAATTGTCCATCCCTTACAATTCGCTGAAACTTGTAGACAGTAAACAGTAATCCTCGAAACGATGAGACTCGACACGAAATCACAAACATGTGTCTATAAAACGCAATCATTTGAAGCTGAAGGAGGTACGCAGAGATTCACAAGTGGACCATGATAGCATATGGTGTTTGGGGACAAAAAAATCTGTCGACAGTAAGGTCTAGGAGAAGTATAAGCAAGAACATGCGGGGAGTCGATGACTTTCATCAAGATAAGGCAAGATCAAGATAAAACAAAATTCTTTTAATATACTTGAGCTCTAAATTTGTTACGAACTAGTACAACAAAGTCCTACAAAATTGGATTAGTACCATATTTTCAAGGAAAAACACAAATTAGCATATCTTGTCTTTATAAATAGACAACCTTCCTTTTACTCATGCAGACTTCAACTTGGATGAAGTTGAAGCGAGATGGGAGAGAATTCTGTGCCCCACGAACATTAGAAAAACTCCCAAAAGTCCTACAGTTTTGAGTGTAGTAAACAAGTCCAGCTGCATATGAACAAATGAAAATCAGCAGACAGGCATTTCATATACAAAAAAGGTGGAATGAACTGGTCTGACAATACTGCCCCCCGCCAGAAGAGAGGATGAAAAATTGTTCCACCAAAAACCAATATGGATCATTCTTACCAACTCTGCTAGTTAAGCATTTTGTTTAATCATTATCAAAATTTACAGGAGACTGTGCTTCTCATTTATTAAGATCACCTTACTTTATATTTGAGAAATAAATATCACCACAGAAAAATTGACAGAAACATGTTGAATAGAATATAAGCTGGAATACCTTCAACCAGAAAAGTACATAGAGCAATAGAACTGCAGCAATGCCGAGATGGAATAGGATGGCATATGCAGCAGGTGCTGCTGAAGACGGAAAATTTTTCAAGTTTACCCCCAAGCGTAACAGCTGTAAATGATATAAAAGAGAATGACAAATGTTAACTCACATAAGGAGGATTAACCAAATCATAAGAAAAACACAAGATAGGTAAACCAATACAAGTAACTTCATAGTTGCAACAACATTGAAGGATGCCAAGACAATCATCTATACAAAAACTGTCTCTCCCACCCTCCTATGCATAACTGAAGAAAATACATACCTATTTCTTTACACATAAAATTCAAGCCTTTTAAACTAAAAAGATATAATATAACTTGAACATTTAGCAATAGGTACCAAAAGCCATCAGACCAGAGGCCCAATTTCTTGCAGATAGCCGTAGATAGATATCTTGTTAGTTAAAGCAGTCTTAAAACATAAAAATGTTGAACCTTTACAAACACTATCTTTCAGAAGACGACATTCCTATCAATACTGCTCCGCATTTAAAATATAGGTTTTGGTGTTCTAAGCAGAAAAGACCCCTTGCTCTCCTTTTAAACCGTATTTAAAAATGGGAGCCAGGGACTTATTTGAAAGGTGATGAAAGAAACAAACAGTCTAATGCAGGAGTAGGTTATCCACTTCCAATCCACCACCACAGATGAGGCTGTGTCCGAAATTATACAGAGAAAAATAAGCATGTTGCTTCTATAAAAAAAAATAAAAAAAAAACTAAGCCATTCAGTCTTCAGTTTTTATCCCAAAAGCTCCCGAAAAATATCATATTTGCTAGAAATATGATATAAAAACCCATTCACGTGTAACTGAAAAGTTTTGGGACCATTGGTTTATGATGTGGTAACAAAGCATATGTAACTAAGTGGTATGTGTTTATCCATGTCATCCTCAATCTTCTAGTCAAAGACAAGATTAACTATAGCACCTTGGTGGGCCTGTGCATTGTCCTTGTCCATACTTCAAGCACAGAGGATTCTTGCATGAGGGGTCATGCTAGAAGTATATATAAAAAACATCAATGTATCTTTTGCTAACAGCTTGTGGCTTTTGGATGGTTGGTTTATGAGAACATATAATTCAATATTTTTTTCACAAAATTCATCAAATGTTAGTTAACTAATAAAGAACAGTCACAAAAGTAAATTTAAAAGTAAAAATAAATTATCATTTCTAGATAACTTCACTGCAGCTTCCTTTTCCACTCATCTTATTTGTCACATTATCTACACTGCCTTTTTTCTAAGGCATCAACAAACGTGCCAGTTTCAAGGGAGGATTATTCAAGACTTACCCCAACTAAAAAGCCAATAAATGGCAGAAGAATCAAACTCAAGAAAGTAAGAGAGAGGTTCTGGGGTGGTCGTTTTTCAGGAGCCCTGAATATATGGGCTATCTCTGCTTTGGGACCATATCTTAAGTAAGGATCAACAGGGAGTGGAGGAAGACGCGCTGCCTTCTCAGGAGCTTCTGGAAGTTCTAGATCAACATGACCAAGCGGCCGCAAGAAAGAGTTCTCCTGAAACCACAAATTTTTGCTTAGATTGCTTATTGTATCATGGAGTAAGGGGAACTAAGAAAATCAAATATTGTAAGATACCATGACAGCATCTCCAACTGTCAGCTCAATGTCATATCTGCCCGAGAGATAATAAAACTTCTCCACCAAACCAAGAAAATCCTATGAGCCAAAATTACAAGAACATGAGCAAAATAATAACATCTATAATGAAATGAAAATTACAGCTATAATGAAATGACAATTATAGCTATAATAAAATGAAAATTACAGCCATAATGAAATGACAATTATAGCTATAATGAAATGACAATTACAGCATTCACATATTGCACGTAGTTTCAAAATGACAATTACAGCTCTGACAAAATTACAAGCTTCTCAATCCCGGTCCAGCTCTAAAGAAGTTACAGAAGGTCAAATATTGGTCATAGTTTCTAGATAATAGACAATTAACCCCTCCCTTTCAAGTAGTTAAAGGTAAAATTTATCAGAAACAGCATGTGATTTCTAATTTGAAAACTATAGCAGTCATGTACTAAGACAATATTTATTGGACCTTGGAAAATTATAACAAACATAATGGGACCTAAAGAAGAGCATTTGAGCATAGACAATTAAATATGTAATAAAGATACTTAACCAGAACAATCTCAAACTTCTTGCCAGTATTTCCAACCACAAATATGTGTTCGTGCTTTGTCTCATGCTTCAACTTAAAAAATGCCTGCAGAGAAATAATCCCTCAATAAACAGAACATTGAAATGGCATTCATTTAGAATGTCTAAGGCAACTACTACAGACCTGATGAGGCTTAAAAGCATGACCATGAGGTGTTTTCAATTGGAAAGAAAAGCGCAACTTTTGCAAGTGGTTAGCTGAGAGTTCAACAACAACATTTCCAGCCAAATCTAGCCTGGATAGCAATATGACAATTGAAATTGAAGAAATAAAAACATGCAAAAAAGTTACTAACAGTTAAATACATAACTTGATATTTAAATGCACATGTACTAAGTTCATACATCAAACACAATAAAATGACAAACATTTGACAGTTAGATGTGTAATCAGTAATAAAGCAGACAGATTCCAAATACAACTGCATAAAACTTTTTAACCAGAAACAAAAACATACTTTTTCTGGGTTTCAACACTTCCAAGATCACTGTCAAGAACTGCAATTTCTGCGTTGCTGACCTCAATAATGCCAGTGACATATATTGGTACATGAATTTGACCTCCAGTAGCAAAAACTTTTTCACCAGCAGAATCGTGAAGTACAATCTACAAAATGGGCTTGAAATAGTTGACAGGCTATACACTTTGATGCAACTGAAAAGGAAAAATATTGACTAAACTTAACAAGCAGGTACCTCAAAAACAAACACGTAAGTCCCCACGTCCACATTGTCTGGGAAAACTTCCAAGACATGAATTCCATTACTTTTATCATATTGGAGCTCCTGTGTCATCAAACATCAGCAGTGCTTCAAACAACAGAAAGTAGAACACACCAGAAATATGAAAGAATTCCAACTTATCAGGCCATGTTCCTTAAAATAAACTATTGAGAATTATCTCTCACCTTGCTCTCAATAATAACTGAATCTTTAGCATCAGAGCGGAAAGCTCGGACAAGCTTAACTGTTAAAGGTGGTGAAGCTGAACCAAGTACTGTATTCACCCTAACCTGATCAATTTTGAAATAGAAATTTATCATGTTTTAACAGGAGTAAGAATGAGAACCAGAAAAACTGCACAATTATAAAATAGTTGATATTTATTTAACAAATCCAACCGATGCATGAGGTATTAATGTAAGTACTTCATGTAAATGAATAAACAAGGAATAAATGGAAAAAAGTGCAAATGGAAGAACTCATTAAGCTTCAGGACAGAATAAAAAGTAATGGGACAAAGAAGAGCATAACATGAAGTAATTTTAAAAAATAATGTTGGAAATGAGAGGACTTATAATAACAAATAGTATCCTACAGCAATAAAGAAAACCTAATTAAAACTACGAGCTGTGTCAGTAATGTTTTGGTATTACTGGATTTTGACAGGTGCGAAAATTGTATGCTTGAAGGATGGTTCAGGCCAAAATTGGATAAAAGTCAAAGAGCTGCAGAATATTCTCTACTCTTCTTTGTTAAAAAGGAATGTAAAATTTTTCACACCACCAACCAGGCAGATATAGAATATAGGTGGGAATGAGAATGCTGTTTCTTTCTCGTTGGCACCTAAATTCTACATCACAATCATTATTTCCCAATTCCTAAGATCTATTAATTACAAAACTCTCAAAATTAAAACTTTAAAGATGTTAACTTCATTGAATACCTTGAGCTGATCTCTTTTGGATAATGAATAAACTGTTTCAGGAAGTGACAGTACCAATGGGATGGAAACCCTACACCACAAGAAGAAAACCCAGGGTACATAATGTTACTGAATAACATGAAGAGATCAATGTATGAGAAAGAAAAGAAGAAAAGAGAGATATCACCATAAAGGTTTGTTTCCAATATTAGATTGTTCTTAGAAATGCACTTGCCTGTTGTTTTCTAGAAGAGCTAATGATTCAACTTGATTGAAGAAGTCCTTGGCATCACCTGGGATTCCAATACCCAGGAAAAATTTTGCTAAACCCAACACTTTATCCCCTGGAAGCTGGAAATGCAAAGCCATAAACATTAACAAAATATTCTAACAGGGTAAAAAATTATAATGTAGTCCATGCACTCCACGTACATTTACTTTTCCAGAAATTACAGAAGTAAATGCTATAACCCCTCGAACAACAGATGAAGTTGTGGAAAGAGAACCCTGATGCTCACTTCCACCAACAAATTTCTCATCAAAATAGAAGGTTCCATCATCTGAAAAAGAGATAATATTTTCATCTTAGGTCAGAAAGATGAGAAATGTGGTATAAGAAACAGCACAACCATTTAATGCAGCAACAAAAAATTAAAGTCTATTTGGATAAATTAAAATTACTAGGAATTTGAGTTCCGATTAAATTTATGGAAGAATTGAAATCGGTTCAGAAACATAAATTTACTATTGGTGTGTGCAAAGAATTAAGGTATATAATTTGAAATCCAAATCTATTATTTAAATGTAAAATCTAGAATTTAAAGATAATAACCAACATTTAAAATTTAATAATATTATAAAATAACAGTTTAAAATTTTAAAAAAATGGTTTCCTACGTTTATAATTACTTATAATATAATGATAACCTAATAAATAGATCTTACATTCACATCTACTTTTGTCAAATCTAGATCTGATTTTTATCTTTCAAAATTACCCTAATGTCATTAGAATAACAATATTGTATAACAAGACGGAAAATAAGTGTTAGGAACATCTTTTGTTTTTGGGTTCAGTACATTTAAATTCCTAGGCGTGGAATTGAAGATTTTTCAGGTGTTGGCTAACAAATGGAAAGATCTTCCCCTACTTATTTTGTAATTCCATGGAATTATGACTCTAATTCCAAATGAGATTCCAAACATAAAATAACTAATATGCCAAATTCTAATCCAATGCTCAGTACCAAATGGCAAAGAAGCACTTAGAAAAACTTTGCAGAGGGAAAATCCAATTAGGGAGGACAGGGCATAAGTGAGACTTCCAGCAGATTTTATAATTAATGTTAAGTGCCACCGTTTCTGTTACACACTAAAGCAAACATTGAATTGCTATCCATATCCTCAACCCTAAGAGATATACTGCTACCAAAAACAGGCCTTCAAGACTCAAGCATTTGGAAGAGGTGTATCTTCTATCTTTAGGCCATTTAGTTTATAAAATGGGACAAAAAAAAACTTTCATGAGGATAACTTCCAAAGAGGGGACTGAAAATTTGCAACACATTCAACATTGAACCTAAAGGGCAAAAATGCAGCAAAGAAGTGAAAGAACCAAGAAAGCTTGCACCGCAGCATAAAATACAATGACATTGGGAGATAACAGTATATCTACCATCTATCAAAGAACAGGCTCTTTTAAAGGTAAAGCTATGGCCACTACATACATCCAATCTAGGGGAATCATATTTCATAAATAAATATTAAGCCTTATGTTGAAATTTGAACGAGGTTAAGATCAGACATACACATACCATATTTCTCAATGCTGTCAAAAAGCTTCAATATATCATTTTTTACTGTTTTCACCTGACAAAATAGGAATGACATAAGATATCGATAGAAGTGCAAGGATGCTCAGGATAAAGTATGGACAACAAAGGCAAGTAAAACATAATCTAAACAGATAAAATGTCTAAAAATGCAATACTTATAAGTTTAACCTTAGATTCAAAATATATCTCAAAGAAAGGCTAAATTTCAAGTCTTTGAATAAATTTTTATCACTTTACTCACCATTTAAATTCATTTTCATTTATGAGCTCCCTGCTTGTCTTTAACTTTTAGTAATTCAGTTTACAAATGTTCTAATGAAACTCTCTCGACATAAATTTTATTTGGCATAATGCATATACTTTCATCCACATTAATTGTAGAATTTAAACACAATTTAATCTTTTCAACTAAGCACGTTTTAAAATCCCGAGGAAGGCTGAAGAAGGTAAAGCAACCAATTTAAGACAGATTTTACCCTAGACAGATCAATTTCAGAAGATGCTAATGAGATCACTCCAGCCAGTGCTTCAAGTGCTAACCCTGTGAAATATATGAATAGAAAAAGTTGTCATTATAGATAAACAGCAATATTTCCAAGAATTCCATAACGCTAGTTTCAATGCAGATTGCAGAAAACATAAAATATCATCATATTTCCATATAAATCATTACCAGCAGCATAGGTACTAGACTCTGGATTATCAGAACTATAGCGCCATCTTCCATCACTTTGGCTCAGAGCCTGCCAATAATACATTACATGAAATAACAATTGCAATTGCAGCAACAAAAACATAAGTAAGTTGTAAAACGAAACAAATAAAACAGGGGAAATCCTATCACCATGTTATATGAGACCAGAATGGTAGCTAGGGAGAAACAAAATAAGTTTCACCTTAGTCAATACCAAAGACACTAAAAAGTAAAACGAACCTTGATTGAATGGAAGGTTCCATCAGCATCAGCAAGAAGCACGTCAACATCAGAAACCTGATCCTGAATATATAGAAGGATGTGATCAAATCCAGGAGCAAACCATAATGAAACATAATATCCCATTGCAGTTTGCAAGTGACAATAGAAAAGGCCTAGTCCTTAAAAGAGAGACATTGCCATTATTTAAAATAACTTAACATGAGAAATTTTAGCATATTAGGAGAATATTAGAAGGACCAAAAAAAATTCTTTTACATATCAATTAGATTAGCCAGACGACAGGAAACTAAAACCAAGTGTCCTATGACTATAAAGGATGGGAACATAATCTTCTACAATGCACCACAGCCTCCTCAGAGGTTTCTAATAAAAATTCACATAACAGCCCATTGGGTTTACCACCTATGAAGTAGGATAAAGTCTAGAGATTTACCTTTATAAGAACCAAACTTCCTATTGAATAGTACATGTCAACCAAAGTGCTCGCATCAGTGACAGTGGCTTTAAGTCTCACAGCAATATCCTTTACAAGATAAGTAAATAGCAGGATCAGTTTTCAGACTGGCAATTTAACAACACAATATAAAATTCATAAAACATGACATTCAAGCGCAACCTAATCATAAAAAGATACCCATAGAACAAAATTACCTTGAAAACATCCGCATTAACCTTGCATTTTAATATGCCATTAACCTTTAATGCATAGAACAAATCCTTCACAGGGGATGACGACCCAAGATTTTCCACTACTTTCTTGCACGCGGTTGCGCTCACATCAGGCTTATTCCCAATCGCAAGAATCTCAAACACTCTGAGGGCCTCATAGGCCTCTTCTAAACTGATAAGAAATAAGAGGATAAAAATAAGTTGACTTATATAGAGTTGTCTAAAATTTCAAAGTGATACGACCCTAGCATATCAATTCATGAAAGAAAAATAGGAGATTCACACCCGAGCTATAACAATCTTCTAACGTCTTAGGATGTCCTTAGATCTCAATGTTGCATTTCAAACAAGCATGCGAGAAAACAAAAATGACATTAAAATAGCTAGTACATGGCTTTTGAAACAAAACTATAACTAACTGTCCATCATAGTCTACATCAAGGTTTTAACTAGCGATCCGGACACAGTTTCATTGCTCTGCAGTTGCGGTGACCCCAAAAACCTCATGTTTGGACTAAAATTGCGGTCGGAAACTGTTTTTAAAACCTTGGTTTGTATTTACGATACTCTACTTCGACAAACTCTTCGCTAACTACACTAATTCATGAAATTAATTCACGAGGAAACCACAGTTACTCTTACGAGGCTAATAACATAAGGATCCATGATTTATACATCAGAACTAAGCAACGCATTTACCAAACTAAACAATACGCGAGAAAAGGAGCTAGAGAGAGTTCAATTGACCTTGAAAATGAGCCATCGAAGAGCTCCGATGCGGCGGAACGGTGAGCATCAGAGACGGGGCCAGGAATCGTGACGGCTCCGCAGATCGAAGCAGCGAAAAGCAGCACCAGTAATCCTCCTAGGTATCTGGCCATTCCTGCACCGATGAATCTAAGAAATTCAGAACACAGGTAATCGCATTTACAATTTGGAAGCGGATCGACGGCGAATGTTAGGTTTTTGAGGTCTAGAAGATGAGAATTAGGACATACGCGGCAGCAGCAGGAAGATGAGAAGGAAGAAATGCACTTCGCAGCGACGACTTCAACTGAGTAGTGTTGTTACCTTCGAATGCAACTGAACAAGAAGTCGTCTTTAGTCGTGGCATCAAATTTTATTTTCAATATTGTCCCTGAAACCACGTTTTTAGTATTCTCTGCAATACAAAGGGAAAATATTAAAATGCTTATTTTTTCATTAAAATATATAAATTAATTTTAAGTATAAAATAGACTTAGTTATAATTTTCTTCTCTGTATTCTACAAATTTGTAATTTTAATGATTTAACTTAAATACCTATAATTGTAGTTTTTAATTTTTTTTGCACAATTTTTTTTCTTAATTTTTATTAAAAGTTTTCTGTTTAATTATTGATAGTTTTTATAACACAGTGGAATCGAAAAAAAAGTACGATACTCGTAACTTATTTTTATAAAATTGAAAACAATATCAATAATAAATATAATTTGATAGTAATTTAACATATTTTAAAATTTAAATTTGAATAAAATTAAAATAATTAAAAGTTAAGGGACTAAGATTTAAAAAATAAAATAAAATTGTAAATTTTATAAAAATAGAAACCAAAATTATCATTAAGTCAATAAAGAAATAAAGGTCTCGTGTTTTTATAGTAGATACTTTAGTTTGTGTCTCAATAGGATAAATATTTTTCAATATAATAAGAAGGAATGAAGAAAAGGACAAGTAATTTTAAAAATTCAAATGGTTAATCATGTTTTACTATAAAAAAATCATTTTAGTTCTTTTATTTTTAAATTTTAATTATTTTGCCTTGTGGTTTATAGCTATCAAGTTCAAACACTTCTCTTAAATGACGTGTCGGTGTCGGATACTTGTATCGGACACCGACACTTGCATGATACTTGTAGGACACGTATTCATGAAGTGTCTTATTCAAAAAATATTTGTTGGATTTCTGAAAATTTTAATACGGTTCTAACATAATTTTAAAAAAGAAAAATACATTAATTTTCTAAAACCTCAAACTTATTGTATAAATTTTTATTCTGATTATAAAAATAAGAAACAAATCATTTTGAACCAGTCATAAAAAACATATTTCTACTCAAAAAAATAATATAGAACATACTTGTCCACATAAATATTTATTGTCAATTTATATAATTCATAATTATATAATATATAGATTTGTGTCCCCATATCCTACATTTTAAAAATTGTACGTATTTTCGTGTCCGTGTGAGTATTTGTGCTACTTAGGGTTATAGTCATCACAAAGTATGACCCTCTAAACAACATGAATATTTAAAAGAATGAATCCTTCAAAAAAAAGTGAACTTTTAAAACAATTAAAAAAAACTAACAATTTTTCACTATAAAATAAAAAAAAAATGAAAAGTATATCACATTTTTAATTTCAATCTTCTAAAAAAAAATAGGATAAAAGAAATTAAGGCCTTTGGGAATTAATACCAAACACATGTGTGTTGTCACTCTCCTAATCTCGCATACAATTTATTGTTTGTAAAAGGGTAATACAGATTTTCGGAGAATCATTTAATAGACTGGGATATAATAAGATATAATACCATAATTTATCATATCTTATTATTATATACTATTTGTTATATTAAAAGGACAATATTATGCTGTTATTTGTTTTATTTATACGTTAAAGTATATAATTTAAGAGAGATGGATTAGGTTCAATGTAATAAAATAGGTTATCTTTTTATGTATACTCTTAATGTATGAAGTGTATATACAAATTATAATGAAAATTAAAATACTAATAATTAATATTTTATCATTCAAATATTTTATATCATAAAATTTGTTAATTTGTTTATATTTTCACGAAAAAATAACTATATAAATAGATAATATTTTTGTTAATATTAATTTAAATAATAGTATTTACCAATAACTTCTTAATAAACATATTATGTAATACGTATTTATATTAATAACTATTATGACCCATTAATTTAAATTATATTATTTATTAAAACTAAATATCTACTATTTAAATATTTTTAAATATTAATTATAATTTAAGTCTTACATAAATTTGTATAAATAAAAAAATAATTGCATAAATAAAACATAATTAAAATTATATTTTTAATTTCTCATAATAGGTTAAGAAAATATAAATTAAACTTATAATATAACTTATCACGTTCTCATCGTATCATCAACGTATAGATTAATTTTTTTTAAAAAGCATATAGTCCCTTGACATACATTAATATCTGTTTTTATAATTCATTTATCCCCATCAAATTACCTGTGTTAATAATAACTCAGTTCTTTCTCTTACGTTTCTTAATTGGAAAAAGGAAAATACGTGTAAACATATTTGCACAGATAAAAATTTCATTCGTTCTTTGTTGATTCAAGTAGCTGGTTTCATCTAGCTGCACTTTTATCTCGTTTTGAAAGCTGGCAACCACCCCATGCGTTGAGACAAATGATTTGTTTTACAATATTAAATTGACTGCAACAGAACTCAAAATCCTTTAGTGCAT
This sequence comes from Phaseolus vulgaris, assembly GCF_000499845.2. Taxonomy (NCBI): domain Eukaryota; kingdom Viridiplantae; phylum Streptophyta; class Magnoliopsida; order Fabales; family Fabaceae; genus Phaseolus; species Phaseolus vulgaris. The sequence goes on from NC_023759.2 coordinate 41,668,462, forward strand.
TTCAACATTTGAAACTTCATTCTAATACAGTAAGTAATACGTGAGCCATATTTGACATAATTGGTTCAAAACAATATAAATGGCTCAATCACTAGACACCAGGCATCGGCACTACACTAGTACACAAAACACGGCTAAGCACAGAAAAGACACTTAAAAATTGGAGCTTCAAAATCAGTCAGTACTTTAGAGGTGGCTGCTGGGTTGGTAACAATCCAAAACGCTTCTTCAGAAGAACTCTCTGCCTCGAATATTTATCATCGGGTGAAAACCGAGCTGCATTTTGGGAAAACCACAAAAATCATAAACAGGTACAGAAAATGGAGAGAATTATAATTTATAAATAACATTTCACATGTATTTGAGAGTGACAAGTATGCCTTATGCCAATGACAAAATCCAAACTGTGCAAAAAGCAGATCTTTAAAATATTATACAGTGAGCAATGAAAATAATAAGTTGTTTGACTGCTGAAAATAGGAAACAAAGTACTAGGTGGCTTTTTAAATAAAAGTAACAAACATGAATCAAAATAGAAAACATTTTTTTGTAGTAAATTAGCCCTATGCTACCAAGTTCCACACTATAGAAGTTCTTAATCAAACAGCCACAATGATATGTTTCTCAGTCAATTACTTTCATCCAATGTTACATCCAACATGCATATCAAGATAACTCGGCACTTTCGGAAAAACGACGAGGCTGATGGTGTTACTTTTTTTCCACCTTTAACTTTTTTCCCTTATAAAGATGAAAAATCCTTCAGGGAAAAAAGACCAAAAGGTGAAAAGGGGACAAAAGAAAACAAGGATCAAAATCAAGCAGCAAAGCATGCCAATCTCGCTAAGGATTTGACAAAGACGATCTCTAAAAAGGCAATTACCACACAACCAAGAAAAGTCTTGATCCCAATTTAACAACTAAACTCTAGAAGACGAGCTGCCAGAGAAAACACAAGCATTTCTTTAATAAACACCAAGAAACACAGATTGAATGCAATGCCAAAACCCTTTATCTGTCGTTGTTGACAGAGCAGATCCTCTAAAATTAAAACACAAACTGTCAAATGCCCTAGGTACAAACCCCAATTTTCAATGAGAATAATAAACCCATTAATCCATAGAATCCAAGCCAACCCGTTTCAGAAAATTATCTACGCAAATAGAAGAGAAGTGAAAAAAAAGCCCCCAAATAAAAAAATACAAACTATAACAATGTTACGGTCCACAGTGCATTTTAGTATCAACACAGAAATTGCAAAGAAATTGCACAGAGAGGGACAATAGGTTTTCTTTTGAATTCACAAGCAATTATTATAGCATAATTAGAAAGAACTCATATATGTCAAGAAACTGCAGTAAGCAGAGCAAAATACCTGGATGGGCAGATTGTGTAGCTAGCCCTACCGGCGACTCTTTCTGCAAAAAAGAAAAACAACACACTTCAAAACAGTGATAACCACCAAGATTTTGGCTTGTTGCCAATAACCCGTGAGGATGCAATTTCATTGCAGGAAATCATAACACGAAGAAATTAAAACATAGGAAAAGAAGCAGTGCGTTAAACTGAGCTAGGGCTGAAACAGCCTTTCAATGATTCATTTCAGATTGAGTCAAGAGGGTTAAAGAAACACGAGAGAATAAATATTGTCGCTCCATTATTGAATGTTTGATAAATACAATCTTCAGAACCAAATACAAAACTTACCTTAGTGGTGTAGACTTTGTCACCATTGTCGTTTATGTAAAACTGAAGATACATTGTCACTGATAACTTAACCCTGCAAAAACCGAATCAGATAACAATAAAGCTAGAAACCAGAGCACGTGTTGATAACAGAAATTGGAAACAACAATCAGTCTAGGGTTATCAGAAACATACCTGATCGAGAATGAACAACAACAAAAATAAACTCAGCCGAACGTAAAGAAATAAACCTGCGATGGAGGCGAGGAAAGGGTTTTAAGGTTTTCTGGTCTACACCAGTTGCTTTGTTTCAACGATAATGGGCCTTTCATTTAGGTTAAGGCCCTTTTTATTGGTTATGGGCCATTTTGCTAATATGGAGGCAGTTTCTTCCTACACCCCTACACTTTTCTTTCTGCACCCCACAATGTTTTGCAAAGACTAAATTGTCCCTATTATTTTTTAAAAATCCTAAAATTCACTTGAACTGTATTTATTTTCTTGCATTATTGATTATGAAATCTGGAAATATTTCGGATTGACACTTCTCGTAAAATTTTGGATCTACCAATCCGTAATTCAAAATATGTATTTCACATTCAAAAATCCATCATTCAAAAAAAAATTCCAGATCCACCAATCCATAACAGAAATATGCATTTCAGATTCATAAATCCGTAATTCAAAAAAAGCATTCTGGATCCACGAATCTGTAACAGAATTGGGCTTCCGGATTCAGAACACCCCCTCATCTGGAAAAAAAAATATTCAGTTCCGGATTGATGAATCCGTAGCACACTCTCAGATCCCTATTTCCGGTAACCACAATGTCCTTTTTCAAATAAAAGATTAAGGTCACTTTCAGAATTTAGAAAATTGTGGGGGTTCAGGAAGAAAATTGTAGGGGTGCAGGAAGAAGAAGCCTAATATGGAATAGCCCTTTATGTTCACACTTTCTTTTTTGTCTTCTCACTCCCACTATTCTCTTTAATCTTGTATTTTGATAATTATTTGAGTTGGATAATTCATGTAATGTTACCGTGGTTGGGATTGGAATTTGATTGTTTCTTCTTGCACTTCCATAGGTTCTTCTGTCACCCTCATACACATGAAAATACTTTTTTATCTTTTTTGTGTGACCCTTATAGTGTAGCTTCCGAATTACGTAATCCGGACACGCATTTGAAAAAAGACTTCTAAATTATGTAATCCATAAGTTAAAAAAGATTTATGGATTACATAATCCATAAATTAATCATGCATCTGAAAAAAAGCTTTCGGATTATGTAATCCAGAAACTAATTACGAATTTGAAAAATAACTTCTAGATTATGTAATCCAAAATATTACAGAGGGATATTTTTTGAAATATAAAAATTTATGAAGGTGAAATAATAATATAGGGAGGTGCAGGAAGAAACAGCCTTGGAATTTCTATTATGATGTCTTTGTGAACACAATTTTTTATATATTATGTAAAAAAAAATATATAAAGTATTTAAAGAGTGTGAGATAATTTTAGAGGATCATTTAGGTGTTATTGTTCAATAAAATGTTCTCTTTGAATATTTAATACTAAGATTTGAAGAACTCTTTGACATTTTAATATTTTGTTGAAGTTCCTAAAATAGGTGATATTTTTACAATAAGTGGTGATAATAATTATTATATGATGTTATGATAGGAGCCAAGTCATAATGATGTACCCCGACATTATTGGATCCTCTCTCTTGCCAATTTTACATAATTATAACTATTAATTAGATGGTAATCCGAATTATCAGCTTCTTCAAACAAATTCAACTTTTTCACATTCCCAATCTTTTAATCCATCAAATATTGATTCACTCAACTGAGTTGTTTTTTTTTTCTTACGTTTGTACCTTCCCAAAAGCTTCAATTATGACCATTTTTTTACTTTCTTGTGGTTTCGCTATTTGATATAAAAATTATGTGCAGGCTTGTCATAGTTGAAATTTGTTGAATTGAAAGTTATTAAGAAAAGGAGTGATGATTGCTTTGGGTAGCGGTTGAAACTGTGATTGGTGAGGGAAATGGATTCTGCAAGGAGTTGGTTACAGAAATTTCAACCACGAGATAAATTAAGAGCCTCTACTAGAAAGAAAGATGATACTCATGGTGGAAACGAAGCTCCAACCGTGCCTATGGACGATGCAACTCTTTCCAATATCACAAAGCAGAAGGTTGCTGCAGCTAAACAATACATTGAAAACCACTATAAGGAACAGATGAAGAACCTTCAGGAAAGGAAAGAACGGTATGTTACTTTTCATTAATATTAATAATTTTATTTTAGTCTTGTTAGTGAGATTTTTAAATGAGTTAATGCGTATTCTGTCATCTATTTTTAAGAATAAATGTTCTTTTTTTCCCATTAATGCATTATAGTTTACTTAGTATACTAGTTGTAGTGCAAGAAGAGATATTATATTAATTGGTGTTCCTAGTTTAGCTTTAATTTCTAATAACTCTGGACAAACTACCCTGGTTGATGTGAAATAGGGTGTAAGTTTGAATAAGAAAACATGCGAATAGGATGAAGAATCAAGAAGGTTTCTCTAGATGTAATATATTGTTTGACTCAAATTTGGTGGAGGTGATCCTTATTTGAATGTTTCGTAAATCTTAATTGGTGGTTCTTAATACAACACATTCTAACTATGCAATCCATGTAAGTTAGTGGAGTTGTATTAATTATTATTGTGGGATATTAATTAGTTTCATGAATTTTCTTTGGAGTGTAAGTTGAGATGAATTGAAGAGTGATAAGTTTTTTCTTACTATTTAGTTAAATTATGTTAAAAATATTGTGTATGATATTAATTTGAGTTATGATGGTTGGATAAACAAATATGTTGGAAACACTTTTAATACTTTACATATTACAGTCGAACCATCTTGGAAAAGAAGTTGGCTGATGCTGATGTATCTGAGGAAGATCAAAATAACCTACTTAAATTTTTAGAGAAAAAGGAAACAGAATATATGCGTCTTCAAAGACATAAGATGGGTGTCGATGATTTTGAGTTATTGACCATGATTGGAAAAGGTGCATTTGGGGAGGTATGTTTGTGCTTTTTGTGTATGATACAAGTTAATGTGATGTGATTACTACTTGTTTTCTTAGTTTTTAAATCTATTTATGCTTATGACCATCAATGATTCTACTTTTACCTACAACTTAAAATTGTTTTAGGTCAGAGTTTGTAAGGAAAAGGCTACAGATCATGTATATGCAATGAAAAAGCTAAAGAAATCAGAGATGCTTCGTAGAGGCCAGGTTGACAATCATTTGTCTAGCTACATATGTTAGTTTACAAAAGATTAATTTTCATGTTAAAGGCTAATGGAGTTATCACACTTTAAATTTGTTAATTATTTTAGGTAGAACATGTTAGAGCTGAGAGGAATCTCCTTGCAGAGGTTGACAGCAATTGCATAGTTAAACTTTATTGTTCTTTCCAAGATGATGAGTATTTATATCTTATTATGGAATATCTACCTGGTGGGGATATGATGACTCTCCTCATGAGAAAGGATACCTTGACTGAAGATGAAGCCAGATTTTATGTGGGAGAAACAGTTCTAGCTATTGAATCAATACATAAACGCAATTATATACATAGGTATGTATGAAATTGGTTATCTACTAGGTATTAATCTTGCATTCTACTATTGTGTTATAGTTAATTATACCATGTAGACCTAGGTGGTAGTCAACCTAAAATAAATTGATCTACAAAACATTCTTAAGAGTAAGTATTATTGTGATTGCTAAAATATGATATAACTTGGGTTGATTTTACATTATATAAACTGATCTTCATAATATGGCACATTGCAGGGATATTAAGCCTGATAACTTATTACTTGATAAATATGGACACTTGAGACTGTCTGATTTTGGATTATGTAAACCATTAGACTGTAGTACACTTGAAGAAACGGATTTTTCCACTGGTCAAAATACAAATGGAGTTGTACAAAATGATGAATCTGGACGCACACAACAAGAACAATTGCAACATTGGCAAAAGAATAGGAGGACACTTGTAAGTTCAAAACTACTATGTGGATTTTCTTATGTGTGTGCTTGTAAATGTGAATGTATAAATGTTGCAGGCTTATTCTACTGTCGGTACACCAGACTATATTGCTCCAGAAGTTTTATTAAAGAAAGGCTATGGAATGGAATGTGATTGGTGAGTTATATGCTTGTGAATGATAAGATTCAAATTAATTTCATTTTTCTTTTATGACACATCTAACACACAAGCATATTTTTGTTGCATTCAATAGTAGTGATTCTTTCTAAGACATGTTTCAAGTAACATAATTTGTTTACTTTAGACTTTCTAGTATATTTGGTGAATTAGATGTTTTATTTTGATACAATGATGTTTGTCATGATAAAATTTCCAGGTGGTCACTTGGTGCTATTATGTATGAAATGTTGGTGGGATATCCGCCTTTTTATTCTGATGATCCAATGTCAACATGTAGGAAGGTAACATTATTATAAAAATATTTACAAGTTAATTCTATTGTTATGTTTTTTATTTGATTTACTTTAACCATCTCTATTATGAAGATGATGATAGTTCAACAAGTTTATATGTTGTATTGCTCAATACATTTAGCTAACTCCCTATTTTGTGTAGATAGTAAATTGGAGATCTCATTTAAAGTTTCCTGAAGAAGCAAGGTTAACTATAGAAGCTAAAGATCTTATAAGTAAGCTTTTATGTAATGTGAGCCAGAGACTGGGCTCAAATGGTGCAGAAGAAATAAAGGTATTGTATGGTGTGTCATTTTCAACATTCTTAAATATGTTGTGTAGACTTTTTGATATAAAAATTACCTTCCTATTGTGTTGTTTCTTTAGGTTCATCCATTTTTCAATGGTGTTGAATGGGAAAGATTGTATCAAATGGAAGCTGCATTTATTCCCGAGGTCAACGATGAGTTAGACACTCAAAATTTTGAAAAGTTTGATGAGGTATTTAAAATGTTTCAAAGTATTTCTTATTCTACGTTTGCAATTGATTTAATGTTAGTCACATTGATAAATTATTCTTATTCTATCTTTATCACTTTTGTAGTCTGACCACCAGGCTCAATCATCAGCAAGAGCTGGCGGTCCATGGAGGAAGGTATTACAACATTTTATTATTTTTTACATTTTTCTTAAAATTCTCTTGAGAATTATAATAAAAATTAAGTATAAATACCACATTTTTTGATAAAAAAAATATTAAAACACAATAGTATTGTGTTTTTAAAAAAGTTATAGTATAATTATCTAATTCAAGTTTATTCCTCTCACTTTCTTCTTGGAAAAATTTATCCATATATTTTGGTATATTTTGTTACCTTATGTATATAGTTGATGTTGGTGTTTACAACTTTTAATTTATTAATTTATCTTACACATTTTTCTGTTTTCATTCTTATTTGACCTATTTAATTTGATGGTACAGATGCTTTCATCTAAAGACTTGAATTTTGTGGGATACACATACAAAAACTTTGAAATTGTCAACGACTATCAAGTTCCTGGGATGAGTACGTCTTTTTTTTGCACATTTCCTTCTAAATGTTGATAATGTTCGTTAGAATAATTTTTTATTTTATTTTTATTTTTATTTTTATTTTGTTTCATCTGTGTACTTTTGAAATTAATTTTTGTTTCTATTTATATATCTATTTGCAAATTTATGATAATATTAATTCTAAATAATAGCGAGAAATATATTAGAAATTTGAAAATCCTAATATAAATGAAAATATTATTTTCAAATGTACACATGTAACTTTCGGTAGATGTTGAGACCAAGTCGTGTTATTTTGGGTGAGAGAAGTTTTAATAATTTTAAAGTATTAATCTCACTTCAAATTTATATTAAAGTAAATAACAATAATTTTGTTTTAATATTTTTTCCTGCTTTTGTGAAGTTAGCGAAATTTGAATTCATTTTTCTTTTGGACTTATTTATTAAACTAGAGAAATTTTTTCATTGATTTTAATTTTTTTTTCTTTCTCTCAGATTTCTTTTTATGTAAACATAAAAAAACTCAATAATGATTTGTCACTTTAATAATAAATATAAGTAAAGTATTCAAATAATATTGTCATATGCATGACTTGACGAAGTTATAAGCTAATCTAATCTATCGATGTTTTTCTTTTGTTAAAACATGTTGAAGTTGTATGTCAATAATAATTTATACCAATGAATTTATAGGAATTTTCGAGAAGTGATGTAGAACACAAATTTATTATTCATATTGAAAATTAAATAAAAATTTGAATGGGTGTGTATGTCTATATAAAGAATGTGTTACATGATAATATTATTATTTTTTTAATTTTGTTTTATCTTTTCTCCTACTTTGCAGCTGAATTAAGGAAGAAAAGTTCGAAAGTAAAGAAGCCATCCATCAAGTCCCTCTTTGGTATATTCACTTCCTTTTATTCTTTTAAATTTGTTTGCTTATGTTGCTCATTGTATACATTTTTTTTTGTTTGTTTATTTACTTGTAACACTAACTCTTGTTCAATTATCTTGATTAACATGTAGATGGTGATTCTGAAACATCTGAAATATCTGAGGCTTCTGATTCAATTGCAAGCACAACTAAAAAGTTTGATGATCTACCCACTAATTCAGAATAGAAACAATAACTCAAGTCTATATTAACCATTTTTTGTGTTTATTGTAATTTTTGCTCTTATTCCAAAATTTCATTTGTTTCTTGAAAACCTCAACATGGATACATGATTGATGGTTCAAAAAGGTAAGAAATATGTTGTTTGTAGATACAATTGATTCCTCTTAAGTTGGTTTAGACGAATCTCATAAGTTTAGTTAGTTACCAAACCTATAGAAATGTAAATCTCTTATTTAATATAACTTATCCAACATGAACACTTTGTAAACAAATAGAAATCATGCATATAATATCTTTATGCATTTACATCAATGATAACAAAGCATTATTCCACTAGTGCAAAAAAATTCTTAAAAAGTGACTTTTAAAGCTTTTAGACAACGATTTTCAAATCGTAGTCTATCTATACTTTCGATTTATAATGACAATTCACAACTGTAGTCTATAAGGCACCATAGATGGCGATTATTTTGACGAACCATCAACTATAGTTCACAACAAATAAAGTCAAAGTATACCAGAAAAGGGTATAGACTACGATCTATTATGGTATTTTTTTAGTTTAAATTATTATATATGTTTTTCTCCTCTTATTAACCTGTTCATTTAAAAACCCAACTAGATACAAATTCAGAAAGATACACATTTTTTCAAACAATCAAATTATATATATATATATATATTGATAAATAAATTACAAACACCAATATATATTCCTATCTATCTAATTTCCTATACATTAGAAGCATGGTATATTACTTAAACCTGTATACTATTAATTAGCTATCATAAAGTTATTATAGAAATTAATGAAGTATGTGGCCCAAGCATTTCTCACATAGTCCATTGCTTCTAAATGTAGTGGTTGAGCATCTGTAAAATACTACAATACAAAATAAGTTCAAATTAGTGTTAAAGTACATATATTTTTATTATAAAGAATAACTAATATTATTACATGCTCTCAATTTCTTTGAATATATATATTCTTATATAATGGTAGTCATCTATTCATAACGTAGTAGTCACATTCATGCCCTCCCAGTTGTTTATTACACTACAATTTAATTTAAAGTTAATATTGATATTTTGACAAACAATGAAGAGAGGAATACAGAAAATTACAAACTTTTAGGTTCAACCATGTCAACTTTTGATAATTTTCACTAGATTGACCTTTAAGTATGTTATATCCACGTCATGCCCTGATTAATAGAATAAACATTGTTACTAGACGTTTAAATATTATACACAGATTTGATCGTGCGGTGGTCATACTTTATTAATAATTAAATACCCTAATATTAATTTATATTTTATTATTAATAATTATATCATTAACTAAAATAATATTAATTATAAATCCTAAATTTTTATAAAATCATATTAATCTATTTATAAACCCTAATATTAATTATTAAATTTTAATAATCTTAATTATATAATTAAAATAATTTTAATTATAAATCCCAAAATTAATTATTAATTTTTTTTACTCTAATAATCTATAAAGTAACGTATTCATAAAATATGAGCAAGAGATGAATAGAGGAATGGAGGAACAACATACAACGAGGAATAAAATAAGAGCTTACAAAGAGAAATGAAAGCAAGGTCCAAAGAAGCAAGGTGCACAAAGAGCGAGGTTGACAAGAGCGCGGGAGAGAACAAAAACGAAAGTGATGAGAGGGTAAGTAAGGTAAACTCTAGTTAGGGTAAAATAAAAAACACATAGATAATAATTCTTACTAATAACCGTTATTTATGCTGAAATTCGAAAAAATAGATTGTGCTTTTATGATAACCGTTGTCTATGTGAGGCTCATAGACGACGTGTCATAACTATAAATAGTGGTTTTACCGTGAACCGCTATCTATAGGTTTGTTTTAATTTAAAAAATGTCATCGTGTTTTAATGAACAATGTTTAATTCTGAACTAGTGTTGTAAGGTTGTTGTTGAACTGTTTTTCTGCACTAGTGTTCCCAACAAATGACATTGAAGACATGGAAGTTGTTGTTTATATAATCAATTGATGTTAGCTTAGATGGATCTTAATTTCATCTCTTTGATCTGAAATTAAACAGTTTTATTTTACTATACTTGATTATACTTCTTGGACGGTTGGTACATGTACTTTTATTAATTTCTGGAATGATAAATGGTGTTCTACTACTTCTTTAGCAAATATTGCAGGGTTATCTGATGGTGTCAACATTCCAGATACAAACTCTCAGTTTTGGACAGGTTGTGATTGGAATATTCACTTGTCTTTACAGTAGATGCCTCATGTTTTTAATCATATCATGGTTAGGGAGGAACAAGATATTCCTAATTGGATTCTAGATGAGTCTGGTCGTTTCATTCTTAAATCGGCTATCACTTTTTTCTTGGAACCACGAGTTCTTTGTGGTTGGGGTAAATTCATTTAGTCTTCATCTATTCTGTCTTCCAAAACTCTAGTACTTTATAAAGTTTTTCATGGGCAACTTTCTACATATCAACATATTCAGAATAAAGGTTTGCATATATGTTCTATGTGTACGCTCTGTGAAAAGCATGAGGAATCTATTCAACATTTATTTTTTGAATGTTCTAATGCTTTACATATTTGGAGTTGGGTTCGACAGATTTCTCTTACTTCTCATTTCTCTAATAAGGATAATCTTCTTTCTTTTATTAAGATTGATGGTAGTCCTTTGGTTAAATTGATTAAGCTTGTTGTGATAACTTTTTTTATTTGGATGATATGGCTTATGAGGAATTATGCTAGATTTCAGGATAAGATTGACATTTATAGGGCTATTTCGATAATTAAAGATTTATTTTGTGTAGTAGGAAATTCGTCTAAAGCTTCAATGAAGAATGATATGGCAAATTTCAACGTGATTAAGTCTTTTGATATTAATACTTGTAGTGGTAAAGTTCTTCGTCCTCTTTCTGTTAGATGAAAATTTCCTTCACCATGTTGGGTTAAAATTAACATTGATGGGGTTGTTGGGGATATCATGATCTTACTACTTGTGGAGGTATTTTCCGTGGGAGTACAGGGGAGTTTATTGGTGTTTTCTCTGTGTTTCTTGAAGTTCAGACCGCTATAGTTGGTGAGTTTTATGGAGTTATACATGCTATGGAGGAAGCTCAAAAGATGGGGCTTACTAATGTCTGGCTTGAATGTGATTCTACCTTGGTTGTATTGCGTTTGATGCTAGGACTAATGTTTCGTAATCGATTGAATACTTGTCTTAATTACTGTGGGAAAATTAGGTTTAGGGTTATTCGTATTTTTCGTGAAGGAAATGCGTGTGCAAATAAGTTGACTAATTTAGGATTTATCCATAGAGAATCATTTCATTGGTATAATAGGTTTTCATCTAGTATGTTCTTAGAATTCTTTATGAATATGTATAGTTTACCTATATATCGTTTTTTAACATATGAGTTTTGGTCTGTCTCTCCATATTTTTGTATTTTTTTTTTAATAATACTTTTTTTCATGTGATGACAAATTATTGTTGTTACTTGAGGTGTCAGCCTAGCTGAAATGTCAAAGTTGCATAATAATACCTAACAATAAAGTTTTTATAAAAGAAAATGGATTTTAATTAACCGTCATACTTATGTATATTTAATACTCACTATAGTTTTTCAAATATATAACACTTTGTTACAAATAATAAATGGTGTTCTTGCTTATGTTTATTATGCCTTGCCATGACAATATATATTGTATTATTTTAAAAAAAAATAACATTAGAGACATGAAAGTTGACTTAGGCTCCAGTGAAAAAAAATTGCTTGTAAAACCTAACTCAAGAATTTAAATAACATAAGTAACATTTGTTGATATAATTGCGGAAGCAAAACATTTAATAGTTTATTTTTTTAATTACTGGAAGTATCTTTTCAGACAAATAATTGGTATCATATAGGAATAAAATTGTGAAAAGGGATATTGTTGTATCTTTAGTGAGAAGCTCACGGCTTATATGAAGTTGAAAGGTATATAAAATGAAATCATTTGATGAAATTTGCCAACATATATATAAGAAAAATAGGATATTTTTTAAACTGGTATAATTTTACTTTGAGTTTTTAATAAAGAAGTAGATTTTTTTTAATTTTACAATTTAGTAAACCTTACATATGAAATACGATTTAATTTGAAAGAAATCGTAAATGTCACTAGTACAAAATTTGAAAACAACGACCATTTATTTAGTGCGGCTTTGCGTTTAAACGTATTTGTAAACAATGCGGTGACATTTTTGTAATTAAATTGATTTACAAATGCGGTTCTAGGGTAAGACCGCATTTGTAAATCAATTAAAATGAATTACAACTGCGGTCATAGTAAAGATTGATGAACTAACTTCACACGGTTGTCGGCGGTGTTAAGATTGATGAATTTGAAGGCAATAAACGGATGGATTGATAAAAGCTTCACAGAATTGCTCCAGCTGTTGAAGGATATGCTTCCAGAGGGAAATAGTCTACCTAATCGTAATTACGAGGCAAAAAAGATTCTTTGTCCAATGGGTATGGAGTACAAAAAGATACATGCATGTCCTAATGATTGTATATTATACCGGAAAGATTTTGAATTATTGAAAAGTTGTCCGAGGTGTGGGTTATCACGTTATAAGTTGAAACAAAAAGATGATGATTCTATTGATGACATGGAAAAGCATGGACCCCCAATGAAGGTTATGTGGTATCTTCCCATCATTCCAAGGATGAAGCGTTTGTTTGCAAACCCAGACGATGCTAAGAATCTTAGATGGCATGCAGATGAGAGGAAATGCGATGGCATGTACCGACATCCAGCTGATTCTATTCAATGGAAGAAATTTGATGATGACTTTCCAGAATTTGGTAAAGAATCAAGAAATATCCGACTTGGTTTAGCTACAGACGGAATGAATCCGTTTGGTAATATGAGTACAAATCACAGTTCATGGCCTATATTACTAGTTATTTACAACTTACCTCCTGGATTGTGCATGAAGCGAAAATACATGATGTTGTCTATGATGATATCCGGTCCGAAACAACCAGGGAATGATATTGATGTTTATCTAAGTCCCCTAATTGAAGATTTGAAGTTAATGTGGGACCAGGGTGTCGAAGTATTTGACGGATTTGCTAATGAAACTTTCAAGCTTCATGCCATGTTATTTTGCACCATCAATGACTTTCCGGCATATGGTAACTTATCAGGTTATAGTGTTAAGGGTCACAAAGCGTGTCCAATATGCGAAGAAGACACTGCTTCTCAACAATTGAAACATGGAAGGAAAACAGTATATCTTCGGCATCGGAGGTTTCTTAGAAGTCATCATCCTTACCGGAGGTTGAAAAAAGCCTTTAATGGACACCAAGAGGGTAGTGGTCCACCAACTCCATTAACCGGTGTTGAGGTTTACGAAAAGGTAAATAACATAGACCACACCTTCGGCAAGTCCAAAAAAAAGTCATCTGTGACAAATATTTGGAAGAAGAAATCAATCTTCTTTGATCTTCCGTACTGGTCGAGGTTAGAAGTCAGACATTGTATAGATGTAATGCATGTTGAGAAGAATGTGTGTGATAGCTTAATTGGTACACTTCTTAACATTAACGGGAAGACGAAGGATGGTCTAAATGCTCGTTTAGATTTGATTGAGATGAACATACGCGGCGAGTTGGCACCCATACAAATGGGTAAGCGTACATATTTGCCCCCAGCCTGTTACACAATGTCAAAAGATGAAAAAATTAGTTTTTGTCAATGTCTAAAGGGTGTGAAAGTGCCACAAGGACATTCCTCAAATGTGAAGAGTCTAGTGTCAATGCAAGATTTGAAGTTAATTGGGTTGAAGTCTCATGATTGTCACATCTTGATACAACAGTTGTTGCCGGTAGCTATCCGTGGGATCTTACCAAAAAATGTTAGACACACCATAACCCGTTTGTGCTCATTCTTCTCTTCCATCTGTTGTAAAGTCACTGATCCCTCAAAACTAGATGAACTTCAAAATGAAATTGTTGTTATCTTGTGTGAATTGGAAATGTTTTTTCCTCCGTCTTTTTTTGACATCATGGTTCATCTAGTGGTGCATCTGGTAAGAGAGGTTAGATTGTGTGAACCAGTGTACTTAAGATGGATGTATCCTGTTGAGCGGTATATGAAAATTTTGAAAGGTTATGTGAAAAATCATTATCGTCCAGAGGCTTCAATGATTGAAAGGTACATAGCTGAAGAAAGTATTGAATTTTGTTCAGAGTACATGACAAAAGCAAATCCAATAGGTGTTCCAGCTAATTCATGGCACCACAGGCGTTCTACAAGTAAATGTTTACGTGGTGTGAATATTGTAAGCAAATCCCGATCAGAAGTCTTGCAAGCACATTTGTACATATTGAATAACACAGATGAAGTTGTACCTTACATAGAAGCTCATAAAGCCATTGTGAAGGCAAATAACCCAAGACAAGCAGAGAAATGGGTCTTGATGGAACATAATAGAACTTTCATGCCTTGGTTTAAAGATGAGGTGTTCAAGGATTCAACGGCATCAGAGACCTTGACTTGGTTGGCTGCTGGATTGAAGTTTGATGTCATCTCATGTACAGCGTACGAAGTGAATAATTGTATATTTTACACGAAGTCCCTGGATGAAAAGAGTACAGTTCAAAATTCTGGTGTTACTCTTGAAGCCGAGTCAATGCAGTTTTCGACTTCGAAAGATACAAATCCAGTACTTGGATCAATGGCATACTATGGGTTTATAGAAGAGATATGGGAGATTGACTACACTAAGTTTTCCGTTCCAGTTTTCAAGTGTAAATGGGTTGATAATAAAAGTGGGGTTAAAATTGATGAATCAGGATTCACACTAGTGGACTTTCGAAAGATAGGGTATCGAGATGAGCTATTTATAATGGTTCAACAAGCATCTCAGGTTTTCTATGTGAAAGATCCTACGTCAGAACATTGGTATGTCGTTTTACACGGGAAAAAACAAGGGGAAGCCATAGATGATATTGAATATGGCGAAACTCGTTCATTCACACCAATGATAACTAATAAAGATGACGATGTACTTGATGATGTACATGCAACCCGTAAAGACCATAGTGAAGGAATTTACATATAAACATTCAACCCACATGTAACATGTAAATAAACATTTAGAATTTTTTGTATTATTTTTATATGATTTTAATTCGATGCACATTAACTAATGTTTGTTACCTAATTTTTTTAACAGAGACATGGATGACGACCAGACTCCAGACAGACCTCGATCTGGACGAGGCAGTAGAGGACCTACTAGATTGAAGCGTCTTGCATTGAGACGTGCTGCTGGTGAGAAGACACATGTTGACATTGACGTCAACACTGGAGTGGCTTTTGGTCCTAAGGCAGATGAGTTTATGAGCTATCTTGGAGTTGTTTCTCGTGAGAGGCTCTCCATTTTGATTAATTCATGGGATGAGGTTTCAGAGGTTGATCGGAACATGCTATGGGAGGATGTTCTGGTAAGCTTTACATTATTATTGTTATCATATAATGCTTTTTAATATTGATTAATTAATTTTAATTTGATAATGTTATTTTCTAGGCAAACTTTGACATTCCTGATGTGGAACCGCTTCGATCAAAGATATTATCCAATATCGCACTTAAATTTCGTACCTTTAAGTCAAGACTGACTTCGAGATACATTTTTGGCGACCTTAAAGACGAAAATCCATGTTTAAAGTACCAACATATTGATGAAGAGACATGGCGTCTTTTTAGAGAAAGCCGTGAAAATGAGGCTTGGATGGTAAGTGAAGTAACTTTTTTGTTTATATAACATTAATAAGTTTATCTTATTTACTTCAGTTTGTTTATTTCAATTATGACAGGATCGTCGGAAGAAAGCTCAAGAGATAGCTTTGAAGAATCTTACCCCGCACGTTATGTCTCGTTCGGGGTATAGAAAACTTGAGCAAACACTGATGGTGGAAAAGGAGAAATCTCAACAGGGGACGTATTCTGAGAATGTGGAAACAGGGGTCACTTCTCCTCCACCACCTTTTCGCCATGAAAAATGGAAGAGGGCCCGAATTAAAAAGTCGGGTGCACCAAGTTCCGAGCAATCCGGGGTTATAATCGAAAAAATTGTAAGTTATTTTTGTTATTTTCAATTTTTTTAAAGCATTAATTATATTAATGATTGAAAATATGATTTTTGTGTACTCTTGCAGGATTCCTTGGAATCCGACGGTACATTTGTTGCTGAAGGTCGTCACGATATCCTGGTTGAAGCAATTGGACGACCTGAACACTCTGGTCGTGTTCGTGCTGCTGGACAAGGGGTCGGAATTAAACTTTATTTTGGAGTTTCAGAACGACAGCCATCCTCCTCCTCCAAGAAGGAAACTCAAATGAAGACTAAGTTACGTGAAGAAATAATGGAGGAGATGAGAAAGGAGACTGATTTGATGTGGCTGGAGATGAAAAAGGAGAATGATCGAATGCGACAAGAGTTTCTATCGCAACAAGTTTGTGCTGAGCCGATTGAACCCCTTGTTAGTCCCACTCCCAAGAGCACAAAGGGGAGTTGTGCGGCTCCTCCAACATCAGGGGATGATATCAATGGGCAGACAGAGGATTGTGAGCTACTGGTAGTGGGCGGCAAACTTCCTCGGGTGGTGGCACTTGGAAAAGTCTATAAAAACGCCACCACCTTACATAACGTTCCTCTCTCCCCTGATGTGGCGAAGGTAACAGTTGAAAAAGTACGATTTCCTGATGCTCGTGTTCCACTACCTTCTGATGAGGTAACCACTGTGGCCGATGCATTTCAGACATTCGTTGCCTGGCCCAGAGAGCTCATTCGATCTATGCCCGAACCTCATGTAATAATTTCGTTTCATTATATTATTTTTTATTTATATTTATATATTACATATAATTTAATACAAATGTTGTTTATCTTGTAGGAACCTTTTCAGCCACCAAGTCCGAAAAAGAAGCGTGAGGTTCCAGTTGACGATCCTATGGCTTCCCTACGTCTCATTGCTAGTCAGATTGGCAATGATCCTTTTCCAGTTCCGTGGGATAATACATTTTTTCAAATCAACACTGAACTGCCACTGATGATTTACAACACAGATTTATCAGAATTTATATATGGAAAACAGGAGCTCAATATAAGTATAATTCAATTTTTTATGATGTAAGTATCTTTACCTATTATTCAATTTACTTTATGTTAAATTATTATTGATTATGTTTTAACTAAAAACTTGTAGGTTTTTGCATAGAGTCTGTATCACTGAGGGGAAGGAAAATATGTATGGATTCGTAGATCCTGCATATACTAATCCCGTTGGACCAAACTCAACTGAGACTCAAGCATACATCACTAACATCCTGGAAAAAGAGGAAAAACAAATTTATTTATGCCCTTACATTAATGAGTAAGTTTAATTATATGTCATCAATTATTATTATTTCATGTTTTAAATATTTACTAACTCTTTTCAATGATCATATAGGCATCATTGGCAGTTACTTGTCTTATCAATGGTTGATAAGACTGCTGTGTGGTTCTGTTCCCTACACAAGAAGATGCCCACAAAATTTAAGGATATCATTGATACGTAAGTATAGTATAAACTTAACTTTGTATATGTTACTAATTAACCATCTACTAACGAGGTTTTTTGTATTAACCAGTTCATGGCGTGGATATAACATCCTAAAAGGTCGATCCAGTTCAAATAATTTGAACTACATAAGAGTAAAGGTTTGTAATTTTTTTCTTTCTCTATTATCATTGTTTATCAATATACTAACATATTACTTTTTATTGAATTATATAGTGTAATAAACAACCAGGAAGCTATGAGTGTGGCTATTACATTATGCAATGGATGATTACCATTATAAGACTAGGTGTTAAAACTGGTTGGAAGGAGGTATATGTTAAATCATTTTTATAATTCTTGAACATATATATATATCTAGAAACTAATTTATGTCAACTTTGCAATGCAGTTATTCACAAAAGAAACACCAATGAGTGAGGAAGGCATTTCATATGTTAGAGATTCTTGGTCCACATACTTCATTAATTTTTATAACTCTAGCATAAGTAAACAATATTAGTGGTTTTATTATATGTAATTTGATCACTTGTAAATGTACATTTTGATGATTTCAATTGGTTACTACATTTTTGTATTTGTCTGGCTGGGTTTGATCATTATGCAGGTTATTTAAATATATGGTTTCTGCACAAAACAGGATGTACAAAAAAAAAAGCACTATTTACAAATGCGGTCTTGGTAAATGACCGCATTTGTAAATAGTGATTTATGAATGCAGTGTTTACCAATACCGCATTCATAAATCCTAAACCCCAAACCCCTAATTCAGAATAATATACAAATGCGGTTGTTTTAGGTAACCGCATTTGTAAATGTGATTTATGAATGCGGTCATAGGACCGCATTTGTAAATTCCATATTTACAAATGCGTGTTGATCAAATGCAGTTCTATGACCGCATTTGTAAATTTAAAATAGTCCGCATTTGTTTTACTTATCTGCACTAGTGTGTCCTATACGATTTTGTTAAATTTCAAAAATTTCGTATTCAATATATACAAATTTAGTGCAAACTGAAAAAAAAAAATATATACAAAAAATTGTACATGGAAAATATAATTTTAATTTGAAAATCGTAGATTCCAAATAAATAGATTTGTATATAAATAAATCACGATTTTATATTGAAAATCATAACCTATATACGTTTTGTAAAAAATAAATTGTTATAATTAAAATCTTTTTATGTATAGTTAAAGAATGCAGGAAAAATTTTATGCGTATAGTTAAAAAATTTGCTAAAAGAAGTATATGTTATCTTATATATCTAATACCAACTAAATTTGCTCATTCGATGCATATATATAACAAAATCGTCTTATATAAATATATAAAAAAGTACTATATTTTATATAGTACCCAACTAATTTTGCTCACATGATGCATATATATAACAAAATCATGTTATAGAAACACGTCAATAAATAAAATAAATAAACTTTTTCCTTTTATCTAATACTTAATAAATTTGCTCAAATTAGTAAATGTTTTTTTTAATCTTCAATTGAAATATCTAACATTATAAAACCATGTCAATAAAAATAAAAGAAAAAAACAATTATCAAAATGCTCGATCCTTATAAATAATAAAATCAAATTATTGAATCATGGCAATAAAAATAAAGGAAGGAGAGATTGTCTTTTATTTAATACCGAACAAAATTCCCATGGTGTTAATAAATAATAAAGTTAGGTTATACAAATGTGAAAATAAAAATAAAGATGAAAAAAGAGATAGTATATTTATATAATATCAAGATAAATTTTATCACATGATATTTAACAAAATCATGTTATAGAAACATAGAGTAAAAAAAATAAAGAAAATAAAAATGTTTTTTATCTAATGCCTAAAAGAACCTGCTGAGATTATGCCAATAGATAATAGAATCAAGTTATAAAAAATATGAAAAAAATACTATATTTTATCTATTTTTTGTAAATAAAGAATTACTCACAAGAGATGTTTTTATTTTATCCATAAATACAATGGATTTAAATACCTTGTGCCATATGAAAAAAAAATCTTTTGAACGAAAATAATGGTGGCAAGAGGATGGAGTGTGCATGTGCAAATTTAACTATCTCACATTCATTATTAAAGTAAAAATTTATCTCTATTTTATTTTTCATCTCTTCTCATGGGATAATAGATGCAGTCATATCCATTGTAGTATTTGTGTCATCTTATTTTAAATATTACTTTTTTATATATATAAAAGAATAAAGATTACACTGAAATAAATATGATATTATGAGTATTTAATGTAAAAAAATATACTTTATTTTATTTAATAAAAATATAAAAAAAATTGTAATTATCTAAATATTAAATGAAAATATCAAATAATAATTGGATAAATGTTAAATAATTATAACAAATAATCAAATTATAACCTAAAAATAAGTTATAAAATTAAAAATCAATGAAAAATTAATATAAATTTTTTAATTACTTAATAAGTTGAATATATTTTAATAATTTAGAACAGAAAATAAATATGAAAACATGAATAAATATTAAAACAAGTACAAGGATATTACAGATGAGAATGTATACATCTTCATTATTGTAATCAATTAAAAAAATTATATATTATCAAATATTCATATTCATATCCAATAGAATTTTTTGTTAAAATCGGACGAGTTCGAAAAATATACTTGAATACAAGTTCATTTGTTAAACAAGAAGAAGACTTCAACATCTATTCTCTTTACTTTTATTTTGTTGCAATATTTTTTTTAATTGTCTTGTTTCTTCTTTTATCAATCTTTTCAAAAAAATTATGTTTAATTTAATGTTAAAAAATCAGTGAAGATAAAAAAGAGTTTTCATCACTTTTTCCTATATCCATACTGTCAAACACATAAATAACAGACTATAGAAATTTAAAGAGTTATTTTGTTTGTTTTCAATGGTAAAAACTAAAATAACCTTAAATAGAGCAAGTGTCAATATTATAAGAAATTTGGTATTATAATTTCAAGTGACATTTTTTTAAAATGGTATTTTTTGATTTGGTGTTAAGCAAAATAGGAAAGGTAGAAAGGGTTTTCTCCACCTTTTCCTATATTTATAAATGTGTATGGAAAAGTGAAGTTGTTTTTTAGTTTTGAAATTTCATAGTGTGATAGGACTAAAATAATCTTAAACAGAAAAAGTACTAATATAATAAAATTTCAGTTGTTGTAATTTCAACGGAAAGCGATGAGTTTTTGTTTTTCAAATTTCATATAGGCAAGCCTAAAATAACCTTAAATAAACATTTGTCAATATAATTAAAAAAAACATTATTGCAATTTCAGTTAATGTATTGTATAGATCGAAATGGTCGAAAAATTGGCCAAAATTGAAAAGTCAATAAGACTGAAAATCAAATAAAAAATAATTAATTAATTAAATAGTAAAATATTATAGCAAAACTCATTGAATAGGTATAAACATTGGGATATGTTTAATGAATATTAGGTACAAAAGGTAAAAACTTAATTGTGTTGTGGTCTAAGAAGTAAGTAGAATGAATTTTATCTCATAATTAATGAAAATAGATTATGGCTTTATCACCACATACTCTTACAGGTACACACATCTATTCGAGAGTTGACACTAAGACTAACGACCGAGAGTCAGTTGATCTAACACAATAAGAGAGTCCACAAATTATTTTCAAATCCAAATCCAAATAACGTGAACAATGTAACCGAAAGTCCAAACCCAAATAAAAGACTGAAACGTCGAACAGAGAAAAAAAAAATTGTTTGTTTCCAAACCCTATAAGAACACTTATCATCTCTTTTTTATATACATAAAATTGACTTAGATAGATTAGGTGTAATATAATAAAAAATTTGTTATTGTAATTTCAATTGACATATAGTTTTGTATAGATAACTATATTTTAATAAAATAATATTTATTTTTTATTTAATAAATTTATTATTTTCATCTCTAGAATTAAAAACAGTGATTATGATATATTAGTAAGTAAATTATATTGTAGGGATTTAAAATTATAATAAAAAAGATAGTGAAATGATAATTTTCAACGAAATCGTTATATCTATTAAAATTAAATTATTGAATAAAGAAGTAAACATAATATAAAAACTCAGTCGACAAGATATTAAGAAATTAAATACAATAATAAAGATAAACTAGAAATAATTATTTTATTTATATGAAATAATAAATATATAACTAAAATAAATCATATACTTAAAAATAATGTATTTGTTTTGAGACTAGAAATGTAACACCCCGAAAAATAACATCTAACTATTAAAATACAGGTTCTACATATTTTTATACAAGCATACAGTTTTTCAAAACATTTCTAATACATAATTAGGACACATAAAAATACAAATATTTACAATATAAGTTTCAAAATCAACACCCTAAAGCTCTTTAGATCCTCAAACACCTGTAAGATCATCTGCTCGTGTACGTAGTACAGTCATCGCAGTTCAAACACAACAAGAAAAGCAAGGGTAAGCTAGTGAAAATAAAATTTTATAATATACACAATTAAATCAAAAGAGAAAACCAAGTTACATGATCAATTTCTCAAATTATTCAATCTTCTTCAAATCTCAACAATAAAACGATCACATAGATCTCACATGGATCTACACATTAAGAATATTCAACAAACAACATCTTCCGAAAAACCCGTACTAAGTAAGTCCTACAAGAGACTAACACCTGATCCAAAGATTACCAGCGAATCCAACAGAAAGGATCAGGGTAAGTTCAATACAACCCAAGTCGTGCATCTCATATGTCACAGTGTGCATCACAGTGTGCATGAACTCCCTCATCAGCTTCTCACCACCTGATATCTTAGTCTATGTGACTTAGATCATCAGTGAAGCTCGGAGATCTTTGTTACCACATAGGCATCAATACTTAATACACAACAAACATCAGTCCATACATTATCCCAAATGTATGAATTCAATTTCATACCATTCTGTCATACAACATCATTTCAAAAGTAATCCACAATATTCAAAAGTATAATTGACATAAAAAAACAACACTTTAATACTAATCATCAAAACCTAACATTTCCACAAATTTAAATAATATATAAACAAACAACCCAATATATATAACACACAACATCCCTGCAAGAAAAATTGAATATTGGGACCACGTCCCTTCCGCATTCAGATCTTCTATCCTAGGGTGTTATTAAAAATTAAATTTAGTTTCCCTTACCTCAATTGCTTGCTTTCCAAACAACTTTTAGAATTTTATTCCCCACAGTCTGGATAAACTTCAAGATTTACGGGCCTAATGCAAGTTATCCAAACAAAACAAAAATTTAGTATATAATAGAATAAGTTGAGAGGATTAAACTTCTCAACTGACCCCACTAAGATTGATGACTAAATCCTAAGGAAAAATAGAGAACAAATGATATTTAGAGTAAAAATGAACTTACTCTGTTTGAAAATCTGATCGGGTAGAAATGTTCCTTAACTCGCCAGCTACAACATGGTCCGATCAGATTCTAAAATAGATGAAGATTGAGAGAGAAAATTAAGAGAGAGGAAGAGAAGAGAATATGGAAAGAGAGAGAGAAAGAGAAGAAAAAAAGAAGAAGAAAAGAACAGTGATGAAGGGGGCAGGTTCTCTGCACTTTTTTTTTTTTAACGCTGTCACATTATCTCCAACTACAAAAAATTTCGTCCTCGAAAATGAACTTACCAAGAAAGAGATTAGGGTATGATGCTCGTATCTCTTCTTCAATTTCCCAAGAGGAGTCTCCAGATATGAGATCCACAAAACTTTTACCATGGGAATACTTCTTCCACAAAGTTGTTTCACTTGTGAATCTAAAATTCTGATTGGCTTCACTTCAAACGACAAATTTTCTTTCACCTGGATTGAATCAGACTCTAGAATGTGACTGAGACCAGGTACGTACTTTCTTAGCTGGGATACATGGAAAATATTGTAAATGTTAGCTAAAGGAGGAGACAAAGCAATTTCATAAGACACAGGGCCTATTCTCCTGAGAATTTGATAAGGTCTTATGAACTTAGGAGTCAATTTCTTGGATTTGAGTGCTCTTCCTACACCAGTGAACGGTGTAACTCTAAAAAAGACATGATCACCCGCAGAGAATTCTAAAGGTTTTCTTCTTTGATCTGCATAAGATTTTTGTCTGCTGAGAGATGTTTTCAATCTTTCTTGAATCATTTTGACTTTCTCGTTGGTTTGTTGTATTAATTCTGGTCCAATTAACACACTCTCACCATCTTGAAACCAACACAGAGGTGTCCTACACTTTCTTCCATACAAAGCCTCGAAAGGAGCCATTCTTATGCTAGCTTGGTAACTGTTATTGTAAGTGAACTCTACCAAAGGTAGAATTTCATCCCAACTGCCCAAATGATCTAACACACAAGTCCTAAGCAAATCCTCTAAGGACTGGATAGTTCTCTCTGATGGTCCATCAGTCTGAGGATGATATGTTGAACTAAGTCTGAGTTTAGTCCCCAAGGCTTCTTGAAGTATTTGCCAGAATCTGGGATCTCTATCTGAAACTATGTTGGAGAGTACACCATGCAATCTGATTATTTCATTTATGTAAATCTGGGCAAACTTCCGCATAGAGGTTCTCAAGTCTATAGGTAGAAAGTGTGTTGTCTTTTTCAGCCTGTCCACTATGACCCAAATAGAGTCATGCTTCCGCAAAGTACGTGGTAAGTGGGTAACAAAATCCATTGAGATACTATCCCACTTCCACAATGGAATGTCTAATTGAGTTAACATGCCTCCAGACCGTTGATGTTCAATCTTTGATTTCTGACAAGTCAAACAAGCAGCTACAAACTTAGCTACATCATTCTTCATGCCATGCCACCAATAAGACTTCTTGAGATCTTGATACATCTTGGTCATTCCTGGATGTAAACTGAGTTTGCTTTTATGACCTTCAGATAATACTATTTGCTTTAGTTCATTATTCTCTGGTATGCATATTCTATTTTTGAATCTCAAAATACCATCCACTCCTAAAGAGAAGTCTTTAGCTTTGTCAGTATTTAATAAGTCCATGAAGTTCTTCAATTTTGAATCTTCCAACTTTTTCTCCTTCACCTTCTCCAAAAATTCATTACTTATAACAAGTGTATTACAATGAATGCAATTTGAAGACATGGAAACATCCAAAATCATACTCCTGAAATCTTCAATCAATTCTAGCTCTCTAATCATAAGTGACGACATTTGTATCTTTTTACGACTCAACGCATCTGCAACAACATTTGCCTTCCCAGAATGGTATATTAGCTGGAAATCATAGTTCTTTAAAAATTCAATCCATCTCCTCTGCCTCATATTAAGTTCCTTCTGGTCAAACAAATACCTCAAGATTCTATGATCACTAAACACATCAAAACTAACTCCATAAAGAAAATGTCTCCATATTTTTTAAGCAAAGACAACTGTTGTCAATTCTAGATCATGAGTTGGATAGTTTCTTTCATACACCTTTAACTGACGAGAAGCAAAAACAAAAACTTTCTTATTCTGCATCAAAACACAACCCAATCCCTAATAGGAAGCATCACAAAAAACTTCAAAAGACTGATTGGTATTAGGGATTGTCAATGCAGGAGCATTAGTCAACCTTCATTTCAACTCTTCAAAGTTTTTCTCACATTGTTCAATCCATTCAAAAGGATGATCATTTCTAGTCAATTGGGTCAAAGGAGCCACTATTTTAGAAAAGCCTTCTATAAATCTCCTGTAATATCCTACTAATCCGACAAAGCTTCTAATTTCTGTAACTGCTTTAGGACGCTCCCACTGAAGTACAACCTCCACTTTAGAAGGATCTACTAATATTCCCTGTGCAGAGATGACATGTCCTATAAAATGTATTTCTGACATCCAGAAGTCACATTTTGAAAGTTTAGCATATAACTGTTTTTCTCTCAAAATGTTCTGGACGGTTCTAAGATGTTATGCATGTTCTTCCCTTGTACGAGAATAAATCAAGATGTCATCTATGAACACTACCACGAACTTATCAAGAAAAGGTCTGAATATCTGATTCATATAATCCATGAAGATAGTTGGAGCATTGGTCACACCAAATGGCATAACCAGAAATTCATAGTGACCATACCTTGATCTAAAAGCAGTCTTCTAAACATCTTCCGCTTTCACTGAAATTTGGTGATAACCTAAGCGCAGATCTATTTTAGAAAAGACAATTGCTCCATGCAACTGATCCATTAGATCGTCAATTCTAGGAAGAGGATATTTATTCTTTATTGTTAACTTGTTTAATTGTCTATAATCTATGCATAAACGTGATGAACCCTTCTTCTTCTTCACTAATAGCACTAGAGCTCCCCATGGAGAAACACTAGGTCGAATGAATTGTTTCTCCAATAAGTCTTCTAGTTGTTTCTTCAATTTAGCTAACTCTGCCGGTGCCATTCGGTATGGAGAAATTGACACTGGGCCTGCTCCAGGAATCAAGTCAATTGCAAACTTTATCTCTCTCTTTGGTGGAAGACCAGAAATCTCATCAGTGAATACATCCATAAACTCCTAAACTACAAACATCTCTTTTTGTACTTTATCTGTAACTATAAAATAAGCCAAAAGCATAAAACATTTTGCACCTTCTTGTATATCTTTCTCAAACTGATGAATTGAGATAACCTGCATTCCTTCTAATCCAGGGAAAATTAACTTCTTTCGACCACAATCTATAAGGATATGATTAACAGACAACCAATCCATTCCCAAAATAACCTCCAAATCTTTTAGAGGTATACAAATCATGTTGATCTTGTATCTCTGCCCATCTATAATTACAGGACACTCAACACACATGGAAGAAGTTACTATAATACCTTCTGGTGGTGTAGATACCACCAACTCAAATTCTAACTCTCGAGCTGACAACTTAATTTTCTTAGCACAATCAAAAGATATAAAAGAATGGGTTGCCCCAGAATCAAACAATACAGATAATTGTGTTCCAAGGATAGAACAAATACCTCTAACAAGGCTATCGGACTGCGAAGCTTTAGCTCCACTAATAACAAAAACTCTGCCAGCAGCTTTGAGTTTTTTATTACTATTTTGTTGTACTTGCTGCACTCCACCAGAATTTGGAGCTTCGAATTGGACACGACAGTCTTTTGTTGCATGACCATACTTGTGACATCTATCACATGTCACATTTGACACTGGATGAGGGCAAAATCTAACAACATGTGGCCCACCACATCTAAAACATTTGAAACTAGGTGGTGATTGAGAACTGGGTCTTCCGTTGCTATAAGATTGAGGTCTGAAATAAGGTTTCTTTCTATCTTCATATTTGGGTGTGCTTCTAGAAGGTCCTCCCACTTGAAGCTTAGCAAGTCTGGTACTACTTTTCAAACTCTCCACTACTTTTGCTTTCTCCACTAGAGTAGGGAAATCTCTAATGGACATAGGAATCGCCACTTCTTTCAGTTCTTGCTTCAACCCAAACTCAAATTTTCTACATCTCCAAGCCTCAGTCATGGTCTGGGTGTAGAATCTAGCTAGGTGTTTGAACTTAGTAGCATATTCAGTGACTGAAAGATTTCCTTGTTCTAGCTGCATGAATTCAATTTCTTTTGCATACTTGACACTATCAGGAAAATACTCCTCCAGGAATCTTACTTTGAAGTTCTCCCAAGTGGCATCTTCTCCTTTGTCTTCCATCATTTGCTTCATGCCTATCAACCAAAACTCAACTTCTTCAATAAGCATATAGATGACATAAGATTCTTTCTTCAGGGCATTGAGTAGCTTCAAAGATTCTTTCTATGTCTCTCACCCACTGATCTGCTTCATCTGGATTTACCTTCCCATTAAACTTGGGTGGATTGTGTCTCAGAAAATCCTCCAAACTAAAGGTATGGGGTTGTTGATGAAGTTGAGATGCTTCAGCTGCTAATCTAGTAGTTTCTAATTGATGAAGGGCGGCCTGATGTTGTTGTGCCATAGTAGCACTCTGTTGTTGTAAGGTTGTTGCCATCATCTCTATTGCCCGAGCTAAGTTGGGCATATCTACTGGTGGAGGAGGAGTAGGGGGTCTACGTGCCATCTACTAAGCACATAAATAATTGGGTTAGAAATTACTAAAATTTCCATGTACATCTTTAAGACAAATTAACTTAAAAGAAATCATCACACAAAATATATACAAAACCAATCAAGACTTATCTCTAAAATGTACTCTAGCTACTTAGAATTAAGATAGAAAATAATCTTGATCTAGTCATGAGTGTGCACCCTCACCACTCTATCAAGATTCTTTTCATTCTTAATACTTTCATCTTTATTCATAACAATTAACTTGACTCGAACACAAACAAGATTTCAAGAAAAACAACTTTGTCAAACATCTTATTATAAACTTTTAACTAAGTCTTGAGGCTAGACTTAAACAAAAATCTACATGCAGGAGAAACAAAATAAACCCACTATCCTCAGGTTATCCTAAGGATGAACCGCTCTAATACCATTAAATGTAACACCCCGAAAAATAACATCTAACTATTACAATACAGGTTCTACATATTTCTATACAAGCATAAATTTTTTCAAAAACATTCATAATACATAATTAGGACACATAGAAATACAAATATTTACAATATAAGTTTCAAAATCAACACCCTAAAGCTCTTTAGATCCTCAAACACCTGTAAGATCATCTGCTCGTGTACGTAGTACAGTCATCGCAGTTCAAACACAACAAGAAAAGCAAGGGTAAGCTAGTGAAAATAGAATTTTATAATATACACAATTAAATCAAAAGAGAAAACCAAGTTACATGATCAATTTCTCAAATTATTCAATCTTCTTCAAATCTCAACAATAAAACGATCACATAGATCTCACATGGATCTACACATTAAGAATATTCAACAAACAACGTCTTCCGAAAGACTCGTATTAAGTAAGTCCTTCTAGAGACTAACACCTGATCCAAAGATTATCAGCGAATCCAACAGAAAGGATCAGGGTAAGTTCAATACAACCCAAGCCGTGCATCTCACATGTCACAGTGTGCATGAACTCCCCCATCAGCTTCTCACCACCTGATATCTTAGTCTATGTGACTTAGATCATCAGTGAAGCTCAGAGATCTCTGTTACCACATAGGCATCAATACTTAATACACAACAAACATCAGTCCATACATTATCCCAAATGTATGAATTCAATTCCATACCATTCTGTCATACAATATCATTTCAAAAGTAGTCCACAATATTCAAATGTCTATTTGACATAAAAAAATAACACTTTAATACTAATCATCAAAACCTAATATTTCCACAAATTTAAATAATATATAAACAAAACAACGTAATATATATAACACACAACATCCCTGCAAGAAAAATTGAATATTGGGACCACGTCCTTAAATTTAGCTTCCCTTACCTCAATTGCTTGCTTTCCAAACAACTTTTAGAATTTTATTCCCCACAGTCTGGATAAACTTCAAGATTTACGGGCCTAATGCAAGTTATCCAAACTAAACAAAAATTAGTATATAATAGAATAAGTTGAGAGGATTAAACTTCTCAACTGACCCCACTAAGATTGATGACTAAATCCTAAGGAAAAACAAAGAACAAATGATATTTAGAGTAAAAATAAACTTATTTTGTTTAAAAATCTGATCGGGTAGAAATGTTCCTTAACTCGCCAACTACAACATGGTCCGATCAGATTCTAAAATAGATGAAGATGGAGAGAGAAAATTAAGAGAGAAGGAGATAAAAGAATATGGAAAGAGAGAGAGAAAGAGAAAAAAAAAACAGTGGTGGAGGGACAAGTTCTCTACATTTTTTTTAACGCTGTCACAAAAAACACGACAAATAAAAAATATTTTATAAAAACAAAATCGAAATACATTTATTTATAAATACCAAAATATATTTAAATATTAGTTTGATTTTTAAAAAAAAAAAAATTCTATGGAATTCACCTCATTTCTTATTTCCATGTTGCATATGATGATAAATGCCTTTATCCGAGTGGGAACATTTGACTTCACCACGTTTTGTGTTTAAAGTTAGATTTTGTATTGATATAGTTTTCATTTTTTGATTATGCATTAAAGTCCCTGACATTATTTTTATGCACTTGCGTACCCTTTTTCTATATGCCGTGTGGTTTAGGCACAAAATTCTGAACTTCTTCTGACCCATGACGGTACACGGAGGCACGTTTCAAGTTCCCAACCTCACAAATCAATCATCATTAATAACATCTTTATTCATCAACATTCAACTCTCTCTCAATACCTTTGCTTTTTACCAAAACTAAACCTCTAAGCTTCATTTTAAATTCTTATTTTGCATTTCCTTTAGCCACAATGGATTAATATATAAACATAACTTTAACTTAGGACTTAACGTACTTCTAAAACACTCTATGTGTCATTCCAAGTTGAATTGACATTTTTTAACCATACGGTAAAATTTTATATATTAATCATTAAAATAAATAAAAATTTTAAAAATACTAAAATGGGTAATTTGTGTTAAAATAATATAATTTTAGTATAATCAGATATTTTAACTGCAATCATTTAGTTTGTATTGAAATAACACTGACAACACGATTTCTTGTAACTTTGACATAACTTAATTTTTTTATAATTTTAAAAATTTGACTCATAATTTTGTGAGATTGGATTTTAGTAAAAAATCCATTGAATTGTCAAAATCAACGAATGTTGCATGTCAAAATTTGTCGGATGAGTAACCGCATAATATTTGTGATTGAAAGCGGAGAGAAACGGATAATAAAACAAAAATAACATCATTTTTATATAAAAAATTAATAACTATTTAATGATTGAATTAATACAGAATTTAATATCGTAATACGTAGCTAATTGAATACTCTCGTACGGGAGTTTGATAATTTATATAACATTATAAATTTAAATATTTTTGTTATATATATATACGTATATATGTATGTATAAAATTTGTGTTTTGTATTATTGTACCGCTAACGATAGGAATACACATGTCTTAGATGAAAACCAACCAAACCATTTTAGAGAAGCTCACTCAATAGGTAACGTCTCATCTATATTCTAGTCATTAGATGTATTAACATAAACCATAGTTATCAATATACACTATATTTAACATAACACTGCAAAAATAAGTTTATAAGACAATATATAAGTCATCGAAATTGTAAAAGTAGATCTGGGTATTATATTATTGGACATGTGATTCAATCCAGGTGAAATGTATAATGAGAAAAATTATCTAGATGAAAATGATTGAGATTTGATGATAAATATTTTATTTGTAGAAAAAAAATTTATAACCAAGGAGTAAGAGGGAGAGTTTGGTTGAGTGTCATTCTAATTAATTTGTAAAAGGAATATTTCTCTCTTAGGATGATGGTAAATTTTCTATCTATTACCATTTACACTTTTATTTTTCCATCTACTATTTTTTTGTTTTTATTTTTCTATTTAGCATCTTTTTGTTTTTATTTCTCTATATAGCACCCTTTTATTTTTTATTTGTCTATCTAGCACCATTTCAAAAATAAATAAAAAATTATTATTTTTTGATAATTTTAATTTTGAATGCATTAAAAAATAAATATTTTTAATGTTTAAAATAGTTAGAAATATAATTAATGAATAAATAAATGAATTTTTACAAAAATAAAAATAAAAAGATAATAAATTTAAAATGTTTAGTTTAAAATCATTTTTTTTAATAATGAAGAAAATAAAAAATTAAATCCTACAACAACATAAAAGTTGAATCTATAACATAAATTAGTATTTATTTTTATTATTATTGATGATATACCCCCACTTAAGATACATCCCATGCTGAATAATTAAAAAAATAAAATTGCGAAGGGAAAATTTTACACTAATTAGTTATAACAAAACACTTATAAGAGTTTAAAACATCACATTTATTCTAAAACTTGAATTTGAGATGAAACAATTTTTTAAGTAAAAGTATTTTAGTTTAAACAATTTTTAAGTACAAGTATTTTACTAGTTATCATTTTTTTTGTTTAATGTTTTATAACAGGATACACTTTTATAAAATGAAAGATCTTTGGTATAAGTAAAAGTTTAGAATTTTCTACCTATTTTATAACATATTCATTTCAGTTATTACGAAATGAACTATTGACTTTGATATCACTATTATGTTCTTTACGGAAAAAATACTAGAGAAATTTAACATCATTGAATCATTAACAAACTCATATTGACTTTAATATCACTATTATGTTCTTTACGGAAAAACACTAGAGGAATTTGACACCATTGAGTCATTAACAAACTCATAGAAGAGACCAAAAACAACTTTCACCATAAGACCTTAAGGTGGTGAGTTTGTAGATCTTTCTCCTTATATGTTGCTCATCTCACTCATTTGTATTCAATTTGGGACTTCTAACTCACCTTGAGTTTTTAACATCATTTTTACATTAGGTTATTGTCTCGGGAAATTGAAAGACAACAATAATGGTACTAGAGTCAACAATTTGTCTTGATAACTAAATAAAATGAGTATGACATAGAGTGATACTTGTATCAAAAGTCTTTCTAGCTGAAGTTTAGGTTAGGTGTCTTGTTAAGATAAATGACTACAAAAGTAAATGATCTTAGAGGGACAATGAACTACTCTTGTGTCATTTAAGAGTGATAGTATCTTTGTACATGAAACTCGTACTTGAGGGAGAGATTGTTAGGAATTTAAGTGTGAGATTGAGTTCCATATTAAGTATAAATGAAAAAGTTAAGTACACTATAATATAAATTCTTTATTTTAAGGTTTTGAGTTTGATATGATATTATAATATTTTACATGAGTTATTAACTACTCAATACCACTCTAATTGTTTGAATCATTTTAAGATTTGGATTGAAAGTGGTGTAATGATCTTTTATATAGTTTATTAATAACTCTTGTGATAAATTCCAAAATATCGAACCAATAAACCAACAACATCTCACACTGAAAAAAAAAACACAAAAAAAAAATCTTTAATAAATAATAAATAACAAACTATTTACCAATATCAAGACTAGCTAAACATGATTTTCTCTAATCTACCTTCTCAAAACTATATTTTATCAGCATATGTTGTATTGATTCTTTAAAATTTATATAGAATTAAAAAAAAAATTAGAAAGATATAATTTATAATAAAACAAATATAGTCTAATTTTAAACTTTCTATTATTTATTCATTTAAAATTTATCTGTATATATTAAAATCTTAATTCTTACTACACAAGTCAAATCTCCTTCAATTTAGTATATATCTTAAATAACATGTTTTCGGTTGTATTATTTGCATAAAAAATTAAGAGATTAATGTTTATATTAATAGTGAAAAAAATTATCTTTTTGAATAAACTAAAATCATTGTTGATTTTACTTTTAATATACTTTTATAGAAGCTTGCAAAATTGTTTAATTTTGATAATTGAATTTTATATATTACATTAAATATTTTTTTTCAAAACCATAAAGTAATAAAGTAAAATAAAATAGTTTTCAATAATTTATTGTATTATACGTAGATATTTTAAATATAATTAAAGTAGAAAAACTAAAAAAATCTGAGAGAAAAAATAACATAATAAAAAAAAAACATTTTAAAGGTTGTTAAGAGATAAATAAATACAAAATACATGCACTAAAGCTTTGAGTTTTTTTTTAAAAAAAAATCAATTAGTACTCAACAAACTATTTTTCTTTTCATATATACTTTTATTAATCAATTATTTTTTTCTCTTTTATTAATTTTTTCTTATCTTTCCTTTTTTTTCTACCGTAATTCACTAGAGTTTTTTTATTTTACAACCAAGTCATGAAGTATGAGAAACAAACATTTTACAAGTAATTCTAAATTTCAAATGAATCTTAATACATCATAATTTTTTTTATATATAACACTAGTTCTCTTTGCTCCATCAAGAGTTCAAAGCAATTCAAAATATCTGTGTTTGTTCTACACTTTAGAGTCCTTTTATACAACTCAAAATGTTAAAGTCAATATGAAGTCACTACTTAATTAAAGAAGTATTAGGACCGTCAAAAGTCAACTAAATGGACTAACCATTCACTTTTTGAACTATAAATGAGTCAATTCAACATGATTCACTTTTTGACAAGTCAAGATTTGTGCAAATTCAACTCGACTCATCATCTGTTAGTGAGTTGATTCACTTAAATATGTTTTATTTTTCTAACTTATTTTAAGTATTTATTGTAGTGGGTTGACTTGATTCATATTTATAGCAAGACAATCAAATTGTTCACCTATTTCACCAAACATTAATCACAATTAAGAAGTAACATTATAAAGGTAGTAAGTGAAAATCAAGAGTGTTAACATATCCAAACACTATTAAACATTATTATATTCTTTAAAAAGATCATAATGCCCAAACTACATATTTAAAAATAGTAAATAATTATGACAAGAAAATGTCAAAAAATAATAAAGTGTTGTTGATGGTGGATTACGATTCAATTCACTTTCAAATCGATTTGAAACCATTTAACCTATAAATTAAGTGAATAATATTCACACATTTGAAGAAAATTATATGTTTTCTAATCCAACCCGACTCAAACTCATGATAAGTTAGGCTAAATCACAAATTTGAACTCATTTTCGCATGTATAAATATAATCAATGATTTTATCACCCTTTCTTCCTTCTTAAAAACCAAAATTACTTAGAATTACAAAAGTATTAAGGTTAATAATAAAAGATTGATTTCTTATTTAGTAAATTTTAAAAAATAAAAATAAAATAAAAATATTTTTAGTTATAGTGAACATGTTTCCCATGCATAAAATCAAATGATAGAAATGTGAGGTTAATTTTTAAAAAACATCAAAGATGTGAGCATTGAACAATATAAACTTTAATTAATAAATAACTTATATGTATACAAGTGTAGAATTAGTTATATCAAACTCCAACAAAAGTAAAATTAGCTACACAACCATTTGTAGCAACAAAATTGAGAATGGAGATATCTAAAGCTTCCTAACAACCACACACATTGATACTTTTCAATATTCTATAAGTCACTTCTAGAATTAGGTTTTCAAAACTTTTTCCTTAATCTTGATGCTAAGTGCCATTTTTCCCATTCTTAGCTTGGTGAGGTAAGCAACACAAGGATGTTTTTTGTTTTCTACTACCATCAACACCTAAAATTTGGAGAAAAGAGTGACACAAAACACAGCCTCTATCACATGATTCCAAGTGCCTAAGAAGAGTTGGACACTTGATCATATCAGCATGAGAAAAAATCCATACTAAATATTTTTCTCTATTTCTAATTTCCCATTTAGATTTTTACTTGAAATTTAAAAATACTTATTATTGCAAAAAACAACAATACTTGTACAACATACAAAAAAACACTTCTTTATTATAAAAGGCCCAAATAATTTTGTTTTCAATTGATTGCAATCGTGTACTCTATAATGGTACACAACCTTCATCATTATGTTTTTGTTTGGCCAATTCATTAATTACTATTTAGCTTTTTGTTGAGTGGAATAATAGGGTTTATGATGGATCCCACGTTCCTCTCTCCCTATAAGTCACTTTTTTTTCGTCTTCCAATTATTGTTTTTTATATAATTAACGTGTCCCATATCTACACGGGTATAGATTTTATGCACTCGTGACACCTTCATTGTACAAAACCTTTGAAACTTCACCCTTTTTTTCACAATAACCATAAAATATTTTATTTGTTTTGTTGGCTTTATACAAAACTATGTTCCTTCATCATATGCTAACATTTTACTTTATTTAAAACATGATCAAAATATTAACTTTTGCAAGTGATTAATAAAGACTAACGTTGATTAAAATTAACACATAAATAGAATGAGTGCAATTTTGCACACCAAATCATTCATAAATTACGCTAAACATTTTTTCTTTTTCACCATTGATTTTTATCAAACAAGGGTAGTTTATTCTTAACGGCATCATTGCTGCTATGAAAAGTGAGGCGAAAAGGTTTAAATTTGAAATTAAGAAAAAGGAAAAAAGAAGAAGTTGTCGTTCATATAATTTTTTTTTTTTGAAGAAGGTTATTATTTAAACAATAAACCATTGTTTAACAGTAAAAGGTTTATAAAAAAATCAGTAAAAGGTTCACCCAATTTTGCATAGTAATGAGAAGTAAATTCTTAAAACAATTAAGAAAAAACTTATTTCAATGACGTTAAAAGTACTCCGAAAAACACTTCCAAGTTCCGTTTAGCTAAAAAGTATAATATTATTCCTTATATTAATGAGTTAACTTAATTCACTCATTAGTTGAAACTTGAAAGCAAATGCAAGTTCTAAATATCAAACACGATGAATTATAAGATTTTTATTAATCGATTTTTTTTTTTATATATATATATATATATATATATATATATTACCCAAATTATGAATTCACGAGGATGAATATTCATTATCCGTACATACCTATAAAAATCAAATTGTATAGAAGTCAATTTGGAAATAATGTTATGAACTGACTAC
Organism: Phaseolus vulgaris; assembly: GCF_000499845.2. Taxonomy (NCBI): domain Eukaryota; kingdom Viridiplantae; phylum Streptophyta; class Magnoliopsida; order Fabales; family Fabaceae; genus Phaseolus; species Phaseolus vulgaris. The sequence continues at coordinate 41,705,104 of NC_023759.2, forward strand.
AGAATGTGATTTTTTTGGAAAAAAAAAGAAAATTCCAAATGTAATTTGAATATTATAACTGAGATTGTAAACACTTTTTAAGATGAAAAAGAAAAGGAAATAAATTAGTAATGGAAAGAAGGGAAGCAGTTTGACTAGGAATGGGAGAGGTTCAGAGATAGAAGGGATCGGTTAACGCATCGTCGTGTCACAATCTACCAAATTTCTTTGGGAACACAGTTTCAGTGAAAAACAATGATAAAACGAAGATAAAAAAAAAAGTAAAGAATTATTAAAATAAAAAATTAATTTTAAATACAACGAAAACACGCCAACGATTACTATAATCTTGCCAGCTTTTCCTTTTTCACATTCTCTCTCTGTCTCTGTCTGTCCCTCTCTTGCTCTCTCTCTCTCCAAAGTCCATACTTTTTGATTTGTGGAATTACTCTTGTTCCTGGTTCAGCACAGCCTCCACAATCTCCTCCTCTTGCTCTTTCTCTTTTTGTATTTTTACAATAAAAAGATTCAGTTTTGTGTGTTGTTGCTGATACCCATTAGCATTTTGTGTTCTGGGTCAATGCGGTCATCTTCTCTGCAAATTAGGGCTTCAATCAGTGGTCTGGGGTGATCGATTCTGGCTTATGAGTGGATAAGAAATGTAGTTGGAAAAGCTGGTGTGTATTCTGAATAATAAAGATTTCATCTTCATTGTTGGGGATGTTACAAATTTTGTAAATTTAGCATCTTTTTTTATTTGCCCCTTATCCTGGATTTGTTCTTTATTCCCCTTTCACGACTAATCGGACGACTAGATTAGGAAATCTCATTGGATTTGAGTGGATGCTCCAATAAAGGTTGAAATTTTTGACCTGGTGGACCCCTTTGTGCACATAATTAAGTGGTGGAATTTGGAACAAATCTGAGCAGAAAAGTTTCGCTGAAGTTACTGGTGAGGGTGTATTGAAGGTCTTTTAGGATGGATCATGTTATTGGTGGGAAATTTAAACTGGGAAGGAAAATTGGGAGTGGGTCTTTTGGGGAGCTTTATATTGGTATGTTCATGTTTTTGCTCCCTTTTTCTGTATTACAGTAATTATAATATTCCTTTTAAAGCATTTCCATAGATAGTTATGTGGTTTGTAACATATTTTTTTTCCTATCATCTTTGTCAGCTGTCAATATACAAACTGGAGAGGAGGTGGCTATCAAGCTGGTATGTTAGTTCTCTTCTCTTCAATATTTTAGCTCTCTTTTGAGTCTGGATGTGGTAGAATGACTAATTAGTTAACCCTTATATGAATTTGTAGAGATCCATTGATGTGTTCCTGTTTCTAATTCCATTTGTCTAATATGTGCATACATGAACTAGTCAGTATTTCCTTGATTTAATCCGTGGAACATGGTTTTAGACCGTATAATTGTCTTGCACTAGTTGTAGTGCTTTAGAACTCTCCTAATTTTTTTTTATCAATGTTAAGAGTTCCAATAAGGATACGTGACAATTGATTTGAGATGTAGTTTATTACTGTCAGAGTAACTAACAGAGGAAATAACATCTCTCTCCTGCATTTTTACTGAGAAATGGTTAAGGTTTTCAAGAAATCAATAAGATTACTTTATGCATTTCAGTGGCATGTGAAATGCTACATTATCTTGCTATGGGTGTAGCGCATACTTGGTTCCCATTATTACGCTGCAGTTTATCTTAGATTGTTCATCGTATTCTTTCTTCTGTGTTTTCATAGTTTTTTTTTTAAGTTTATGATATTTGTCTGCACATTATTTATCTGTGTTTGTTCTTAACCCACTCGTCCTCTCTGTAAAATTTCTAGGAACCTGCGAAGACCAAGCATCCCCAGCTTCACTATGAGTCAAAATTGTATCTGCTTCTTCAAGGAGGAAGTAAGTCTAAATCTCTATTTGTTTTCTTTTCCCCCCCATTTTGGTACTAGTTGTATTAGGCATTACCTCATGCTAAAGTTTCACATTAAAATTATTTCTCAATCGTTCTGTTGTGTGAATGCGTGTTGCTGTCTTTTTGAGTCTAGAGGATATAGCTTAATACATGTCCTGAATCTTCTTCTATTTATGAAACCCAAATCATTAGTCTCAAACTATTCCCTCAAAGTTACGTGAGACTGAAAAAGTTTCTGAAAACAAATAAGATTTTTTCTTTTGAGTAATGCAATTTGGTTCCTTCTTGAAGCGGGGATTCCCCATCTCAAGTGGTTTGGAGTAGAGGGAGATTACAATGCCATGGCAATCGATCTTCTTGGACCAAGTCTGGAAGATTTGTTCAATTATTGCAATCGGAAGTTAACATTGAAGACAGTGTTAATGCTTGCTGATCAATTGGTGAGTCCATGTGGCCATCATTATCTAAGCAATGTACCTTACTTCGTGATACTAATGTTTGACTTGCTTAATACTGTTTTTCAGATTAACAGAGTTGAATATATGCATTCTAGAGGCTTCCTTCACCGTGACATTAAGCCAGACAATTTTTTGATGGGCCTAGGACGTAAAGCAAACCAGGTATATTATTTTGTTGAAAATGCCTTCTTTCTTCATCTTCTTGTTTTGGAAGATTTTGGTTGTTATTTTATCATTTTTCATATGAATGGAAACTAAATAACTCATGTTAGTATTACTTAGACATGATGTCAAAACACATTTTGGAATTCAAATGTGCAAGACTACTGAAGTACTTACCTACAACAGAATTGGATTAATCTTTGTAAGAGAAGACATAAAATGGTGTTATGCTACTAAGTATCTAAGAAAGTAAGTTTGATAAATTGAATTATTCTTTATAGTTCAAGAGAAGGCATAAAATGGTGTGATGCTACTAGTATACAAGAAGATAAGTTTGATAAACTTGCTTCAGGAAGAAGAAAAGGAGCAGAATGTTTATCTTTGCTAGGATGGGGAAAGAACCTTAAAAAATACAATTCATTTGAAAAACTGCGAGTCAGGTGGTTATTCTATTTTGTCCTGTTTTGTACCTAATTGTGTAGGAGTGATTAAGTTTAGGTTTAGGAGTCGCTTTCTACAAAAACCATGAAACAGTACCTTGCATGTCATGCTGCTTCAGATTTTGGCTTGTCATGGCCTCTTCCACACCTTGAAACTCACAACACATTCCTCTGCCTCTTTTCTAGTCATTTCAATGAGTTATTTTCTTTTCTTTTTGCCTTCAATTCTATTTCAGTGTAATTCTTTGGTGCCACTAAAATAAATGATTGATATATTCTGAATTGAACCATTCTATTTGATCATCCAAATTCCAGTTCTTTTAACTATGTTCTTGTCATGCTGGATATCTCATTTCAGGTTTACATCATCGACTATGGCCTTGCAAAGAAATATAGGGATCTTCAGACACATAGGCACATACCATACAGGTAAATTTTGTCATCATTATTTCAGGATATTGAGGTGTAGTATATAAAATTTTAACTAGCACTTTAGGGAAAAAAACGTTGTGGTATTTATTTGTGTCTTCCTTTGATTTAAGCATTTCTATCACATCACTTTTGTAGGTCCTGTACCCTTTTTCAAGTGGATAGTCTTTACCTAAATTTAGGTAGTATTGGTATCATTCACTCACTACAATGATTAATGATAATATTAATTGGCATCACTGTCAAATATTGTGGATGTGGTTGTCCTTGCAACCAAGCACAACTATGCAAATTGCAAAATTCATCTTTCAGTCTATTTTTCATTTCAGTAATATAGTTCTATTTCTTAATTTTTTTGCAAAATTCACATTTCTTTTCTTATTAACTGTTGTCTTTCTTGTTCAGGGAAAACAAGAACCTTACAGGCACAGCTCGGTATGCAAGTGTTAACACCCATCTTGGAATCGGTGAGTAATATGTTGTGAATTTGTGGTGGTTCATTCTTTTTTTGTGTGTTGACAACAAATAATTAGAACTTTTGCTTTATTTTTCTGGCAGAACAAAGCAGAAGGGATGATCTGGAATCTCTTGGTTATGTGCTCATGTACTTCTTAAGAGGAAGGTCAGATAATTGATAGACACATCTCTTTACCCCGTACATTAGAAATTTATTGTGTTTTTCTTTATGTAGTTTATAAAAAATTGTTATTCTCATATATTTCCATTGTACAATTTTTTTTCAGTCTTCCTTGGCAGGGACTGAAGGCTGGCACCAAAAAACAAAAATATGATAAAATCAGTGAGAAGAAAATGTCAACTCCGATAGAGGTAATGATAATTAACTGGATCAGTGCAGCTTTTGGATAAATTTGATACTCCCTCTGGATCTTGTGTTTTATGCTTTGATTTTGGTTGGATGTTGTTGAATGGTGTGATCTGCAGTTGGACCTGGATGTACGTATAGGTTTAGAAGATAAGTTAGACCTGAGAGCCACTCCCATAATAGTTTGACTTCTAATGTGAATACTTATGAGCAAAATGAACTGCTTGTTTCTCCTGTGCATTAAACTATATTTAGTTATCTACAAATATTGAATGATGTTATTAACTAAATCCTCATGTTAATTTTCACATTTTAAGTCTTAAGTTGTATATGCTTTGCATTCAACAATTGGCAAAACTTGCCTATTGTCTATTTTACCTTTCTTTCCTCTTCTGTTATAGCTCACAATTTTATTGGTCCTGTTTTATTATTAATATTGTGCCTGTATAATAGGTGCTTTGCAAATCGCATCCCTCAGAGTTTGTATCATATTTTCACTATTGCCGATCGCTGCGGTTTGAGGACAAGCCTGATTATTCATATTTAAAGAGGCTTTTTCGAGATTTATTTATTCGAGAAGGTATTGCACATGATATCTAATTTGTAAATTAGCATTCTGTATATTTTGATGAAAACCTAGTATGTTAAATGGATGCAAATTGATCTGGACATTCTTATTGCAGGCTATCAATTTGACTATGTTTTTGATTGGACTATATTGAAGTATCCACAGATTGGTGGCAGCTCTAGAGGGCGCGTTAGTACTTTTATATCATGCTTGTTTGGGTTTTTCTTTCTGCTTGAGGTCACTTACTATAATTGTTTTGATAACAGCATGAAAGTGGCAAGGCAGCTATGCATGCAGGACCATCTGTACAAAAGCCAGAAAAGATATCAGGTCCAATCTCTTTCAGCCAAATAAGATGATGAAATTTGTTATCCTTCTAATTCAAAACAATTCTGACTCCTGGTGATCAGAAGTTAATATATTCTATGACTTCCATCTTCCGAATTTCAGAAAATAGATAGTCTGAAAACATTAAGCCATATCTATCCTTTTCATTGTACATGTCAATTGTGGTTGAACTACTGTACCTTTCTCAAATTTATTTTTGTATATCCCATGGTCATTCAAGTCACTTGTTCATTTCAGTTGGGAAAGAGATTCGTGAAAAATTCTCTGGTGCTGTTGAAGCTTTCTCTCGAAGGAATCCAACAAGTTCCAGTCCTCGTGGTGATCACTCCAAACATAGGGGTTTTGATGAAGTAGCAGTGCACAAGGATGTGGTAAGTTCTGTTTTTTAACAATTAAATTCCATTATTCCTCACATGAAGATTCCACTGTTTTCAAAACATGAGAGTTTTGTAAATATGTTGCATGCAATCATTTGTTATCAATTTTTATATTTGATTTTTTAGTTGTGGAGTATTCCCATCACGGAAATAATGGTGAAAGTTGTCAGTTAAATAATGAGTTAGTTTGTTTATCTTCAGACCTTTAATTTGTCCATCATCATCATCTAAGCAAAGATCCTTTGTTCGTCTTTTGCTTTTGCCATTTTAATTATGCCTAACGCCTATATATATATATTTGTTTATATTTCTATTGACATGTTAACCTTGTCTTTGAAGTATCATGAAGAGAAGGGACGGAATTCATCTCGATATGGCAGCAGTTCAAGAAGAGCCATAATCTCATCATCAACCAGGCCAAGTTCCTCCGGGGATCATACTGACAGTCGTACTGGCCGGCTCACCTCAAGTGTGAGCCGTCCATCTACTAGAAACGCTCAACCGACATACACGCGGTCTGGATCTACCAGAGGCAACCGCGATGATCCCCTCCGGAGTTTTGAGCTCCTCTCTATCAGGAAGTAACAAGTATATTTAGTTTCATTTGTTGCAGAGACATTTTCAAAATTCTAATGCACCTGTTTATCCCAGAACTATTGATCTCAAGCTTTTTGGAATCATGTTCACGTATATTATTGAATTGCCATGAGCCATGAGGTTATAAGCAACTTCATTTGCTGTTACCATTCTGTGGACCAAGGTGGACTATTTTCTGCCCCCTCCTAGATAGAGCCTTCTGAAGAAGATTTCTCGGTGTTGTATCATGTTCCTAAAACATGCTCCTGAGAACTCAACCAGGGTCCTCTCTTGTTTACTACAAAAACTTGTTTTCTTTTTTCTATAAAACAAAATAGATGAAAGTAGTGTTGTAGTTTATGATACATTTGTTATTGTCTCTTCTGCATTCAGACTCAACACTGCCTCTATGTTTCCCTTGCTATGAGAGTGGAATTAATGATGTTAGAAAATGGTCTCAACCAGTTAGAGCTGTTTGAGATATTTCAATCTTCATTTCTCCTGTAGCTTTATGTGGTGGTGTTAGTTTTAACATTTCTGGTGTTTGGTTAGTTGGTATGATTTCCTCAAAATAAATTTGTTTTAGTAGATATATCTAACGAGATTATTTTATGTGAGAGCAAGAAAAAAGAATGGTTCTTAAATGTTATCATGGATGGTTAAGATTTGAATATACAAGTCATTATGTTGCATGATGAGCATTTATTTTACTTGTAGTTTTGATTATCAAAGTATAATTGTACGAGTTAAATTTATACTTGTTTTTCTATAAAAAAGTGTCTCGTTGGATAAAGGTGTGTTGTATGGTTTCCATTATTCACTAATTATGTTTTATGGTATTTCATTAATTTTCTTTTTCAAGGTAACATAACATTATATTCATGCAACAATAATTACCTAATACAATTGTTCTAACAGATTATTTTAAGGACAAACATGATATTCTCCAAGGATAAATATAGAGTATTTGAGGACAAATATGAACAGATACAGTATTTCATTAATGGTTATTTATTTTTAGTTTCTCTCTCTCTCTCTCTCCTATATATGTATATTCTTGTGTTAAAAAGTGAATTCTTGTAAATAGTCTGATTATGTATAGTGATTTAAAAATAAATGGACGTCTTTGAATTATTTAAATTATTACCAATTAAGATCTTATAATTCAAGTTATAATTCAATTCCATTTAAAAAATTATATACAAGTAATTCAATTTTTAAGAACTAAACCATTAAAACAAAACAATTCAGTTTTTTTTTATTCCCTTTTAAAGCATTGTTTTAATTCAAATAGTCAACCACATGGACTATTCTACTTTGAAAGTTTGATACACACCAAACAACTTAAATTTTATATATTCCCAAATGTCAGAAATCAAACTTCAATCACTGTAAGTGATGCGAGTCACTTACTACAATCTCCTATTACGAATAAAAGAAGTAGCGATAATTCAATTTTAACTTTTAGTTTTTGTTTAACCCAATAACACTTTTCAAGTTAATTAACCCCTAGTTATTTCTTAAACTAAAAAGCATTGTCTATGACAGTAAGTAAGACACCAGAGAATGCTTGCATTTTGTCACAAATGGATATTTCAAATTTTTGTTAAAGCTTTGGGAATCAACTCTTGATAATGCAAGGCCTACATAGAATCAATGAATCTACAAATGTTCAAGCTATATTATCATTTTCCCTTGCTTTCATTCCAAACAAGCACCAGGACCCATAATCTGAAAGCTTTTTCTGCCAGCCAGAACATTAATTAACGTGGCAATTTACATAAAAATAGCATCAAACTAAAGACAATATATTATTCTTCATGCCCCCAACCACAACCTCTACAAGTAAATTGCCATCTCAGCAATTTTGATATATCATCATTCATACATGATTATGTCAAGGATGTATGTACACACTCAACTTGTGAAATCCCAATAAAACATGAATTTTTGTTTCAAACTATCACAATCCCAGGCAAAAAGTTATGGGTTTCTAAGAGCTGCCAAACGCTTCTCAAGTTCGTCAATGCCCGAGCTGCATCAAATTTACAAGGTCAAATAAACTTTAATAAAAAAATAAAATGACTAAATTTTTATTTATTCATGCAAAATAGACACATGGTCCAAGTTAAATTCTTTAAAAAAAATGAACAGAGTTAGACAGAAGATACCTGCTAACATCTTCCGTATTCTTTGTTGTAACTCTCCCTTTGGGAGCGGCTGATAACTGCCAGAGTTCAAATATGAATCACATTAAGTCAAGCAAAAACATTATGACATGAAAGGAGTGCAAAGATTAAGAACAGCATATTCCTACCTGTGAGGCAACATCCACACCAATTTCATCCAGCACCTGAAAAAAGAATTCAAGTGAAATTGTCACCAATTTTGTTTTGTAATTTGAAAAAGAGATGTGATGATACCCAAACAATAAGACCTATCTCAACAAGATTATGGAAGGACTAGCCTAATGGCCTCAATTGACCAACCTAGTTCACTTCACCCAGGGATAAATAAGGCTGGGTGTTTTTTCTTATTGATTCTTGATTGCCCAGAGTGTTGTTGGTGTGGTTAGGACCTAAATTTGGACCAATGATTCTAGCACACCTGACTAATCCTCAAGAATTGTAACAAGATACATTTGTTATTCTTCCTAGTAAACAACTTTATGTGAAATAATGTCCAATATCACTCTTTAATTATTTGAAAAAATTAGTAAAAACCCTGCAAACATTACAGCATACATATTATTTTTTGAAGTTGCAATAGAAGATAATAGAGATTACCTGATTTGTCAGTTCATCGGTTTCCTCTTCAGCTTCATCATTATCCAAGGCATCATCTATGGCATCCGACATCATTTCAGTCTGCTCATAAATTATATAGCATTAAAGTCCAGAAGTTGTTGATTGAAACAACACAATGATTCCTGTTTTTTCTAACTTCAAAAATTAGTAAAGCAAAACATCATCTTACAGTCATATCCATCTGTGCTGATTGTTTCTGGAAGTCCTGTATAATTTTAGCCTGCTTAGCTGGTTCCATTTGCTGCAATGAATCTTCTAATTTAGCACAGGGGAAAAAGAATAAAAATGGAAGCAGAGTTTAAAGACTTCGATTTCAATGTTTTATTTTTTTCAGAGGAAGTTAGAAAAAGTGCTGTTATCATTGCTGTTTCCAGATACAGTATTTTTCCTTTGAGTTTCTCCTCAATGTGGGATATATCCATGCCATCCAATTTTATCTTCTTCTAATTCTCATTTCCTTCCCTCATGTGTGCAGTGATAGGAGGGGAGGAGGGCAGTAATATCTTTTATAAAATTTAGCAAAAGAACAATGCCATGTCCTTGACTATTCTGTGTAATAAAATCTAACAAACCCCTCAGTAAACCCTAAATATGAATAAACTTTATGCACCAAACCCTCAACCTTTTACAAACTTGCAGATGGATCTATGAATAAACATCAAAATGCATTTGCGTTCACATATCTGTATTGGACATATATATTATACCATTACTTTTAGATACTTCACCGATATGTATTTTTGAAGTATATAAGCCTTCAAAAAATTTAATTCAGCCAAACTAAGTCATAGAAGTACTGTTTGAAGGCAATAAGGCAAAAGATTCATGAAGTCAATGTAACCACTTTTATTTAATAATATTGAAGAAGTATGCCATTAATGTGGATTTGCAAAATAGCAACTGTATATTTAGTTCCATGATTTTTTTGTACATAACCTGCATGTAGCATATCCTATAAACTTTAGAAGTAGTTGTATTATATCACTATATTGGATGCAATAGTATTCAATACACATCATATATATGGATCATAGAGAAACCTAATCAAATGTAAGGACAAATATACTATGTAAGGACAATATACATATTTAAAGTATAAGATTGAATGTGCTACCTTATTGATAGCTGCCATTGCCTTTGTAGCGCCTTTCATGCCAACAGCAACAGAAGAATGGGCATGCATCGCCTGCATCAAATTACAAGCACAGCCAATACAGGGCAAATAAATCATGCACCTACTCAAACACAAGTAGCAAAAGAAGACAAATAAACACATTACAATAAACAAAGGCTCCATCGACACGTACCTGCGTGTGAGTTGCTATGCCTCTCATCTGAGCTCTACTACCTTGAAGATTCGCAATTTGTTGCCTAAGCCTGACCAACTGGCGTGCTAGAATTTTAGTAGCTGCCTGAAAACAAAACATTCAATTTTAAACTCTGACCAAGTGATCAATGTCTGCAGACAAACGCAAAAAACCCCCCAACTGTGAGCATGAAATGCAGATGATACCTCATTGCCTGTCTTAGCAGTTCTCTTTATCTCAGCAAGAAGCTTCTTTTCCTGATACCACAAACACATGATTCATATTATATAAATATAACACACAAGTTGAGATTCGAAAAAAAGGATAATCACATTCACTCGTTAAGTAACTACGAATATGACATACTTCCAATTGTAGTGCTCCAATTTCCTTCTCCACACCTGAAATAAGGAAACATTTTATTATCACATAAGTAGAAATCTCACACCTCGAACTTATTCTGACAAAAAATGATCATAACCAAGGTAAATTGATTGATGAAAGGGTTTATGATATGAAGTTGACTGAAACATCACATCACCTCTAGTGGCGTTCGCCATTTCTCGTTTACTCTCACGAAGGGCCTCTGCAGGAAATAGAAACAAGGGCTTTTAACCAAACCAAAACGTGAAAACTAATCGGAAACGCAAGCATCCCAAACATGACGCTAATCTAACTCTGATTAGCTGAGAGAGAAAGCGATAATTTGGCAGAACAACAACAAGAAGAAGAACCTTTGGCAGTGGGTTTCTTGGAGAAGATGTTCATGGCGATCGGTCACCGTGGAATGGAATTAGGAAGAGACACGCACAACACAACGATGAAAGATCCTCGTAATTTGTTAATCTAATTTTCATGTTTTTTAATATATATATTTATTTATTTTCCTCTTTCACTTTTTATTTTTTTAAGATTTTAGTTATTAGAAACCGCGTTGGTTTGGTCCACCATTTTAACCATTATTTTTATTAAACAAATGATAATATTTATTTCCCTCTCCAAAATAAATTTGACATTTAATTTTGTAAAAAATTAGTTTAGGGTTCACTCCGGGCGAAAGTGATTAATTCACCAATTATTTGTTTGTTCCATGGAAAACATTTCTACCATATCACCACCTTTTAGTTTGACGTTAAAGATTCAGTTTGGTTGAATAGAGTAAATTATTATAAACTTTTTCACATATATATTCAATTCTTATTAATAAAATGAAATAAAAATAAAGAAGTGGTTAGAGAAAATAAAGGAGAAAATAACAAATTATCGATATCAAAGGGAAGAGAGATAAAAAAAAGTGTAGGTTAAACAAGAAAGAAATTGTGTCATGGGCATTAACTTTAAACGATTTTTTTTTTCATTTCTCGTTTCTCCAGAACCTAACTGTAATTAAAATAATTTTTTGAATTGACATGGAATGGAGAATGAAGATATGTCTATATATAATGTCAAAACACATAAGGAAAATAATAATTGATTTAAAAAAATTATATTCCATCGTCTTTCAATAATATCTCTTTCATTGTCAAACATTCTTAAAATTTATTATATTTCTCATTTAGTTTATGTATTTCTATTTTTTAATTTTATCCATTACTTCTTCCTATAAGACAAGTGTAAGGTGTTTTTTTAGCCATATTCCAAGCATCCTCCAACACTCATTAATAATGAAACCCACTTATTTTGTGTCTTTAACTCTTCAAGTTACACAATTCCCCAACTACAAAGGATTGAGGTTTACATCAACTAATGTTTTTAAAGTAACAAAAAAGAAGAAGTTACCAAGTAGTATAAAAATGCTTGCAAAAGAAAACATTGAATTACTTTGTTGATTCTCAAGACAGTAATAACTAAGTACATTAATTGCATAAATAGCTTGTAAAAATATCTGTACATAAAAAATCATCGATAACTGAGTAAACACATCACCACCAGTATTCTAAAAAGATACATTAGAATTTGGTGAGGGTTCTAAATTCAATCCTTAACTACTCAATAAGCAACCTGGTATATAAACAAAACTCCTCTAATTTAGGTTACTATTTAGTGTACTTTCTCTAGACTCTCTCTCAAAATGTCCATCTTCTTCAATAGACTCCTGCTTGTGAGTTAATTTGGAGCAACTACGTCTACCATGGCCTTCGTGTTGGGAATCCTTAGACTTTGCTTTTGATCTTGTTCTGGCTGAGCCACCACCAACATTGGAACCATCTTTTAACATCTTGGGACGTGTTTTTTTAGGCGCCAAATCACTGTCTTGTTGGAGGGAATCACCCGTGTGCATGTCTTGGTCGGTGTCTTTGGATGCATTACATGAATCATTTGGTTGTGAATATTTTGCTGACCTTTTTGTACGTCTTGGTCTGTCTGATCTTTCCTTCGTCTGAGACTCTCTCACAGTCCCCATTGAATGTGATTGTCGTTTAGATTTAGCCAAGTCGATTGAGTGCCTCGCATCATCACACCCTTGACTTTTCACAGATCTTGAACTTCTTTCCATTAAATCTGCTTAGCAACATTTATAACAACTACATTTCAATATTTATATTACTATCTTGTAGAAATCTGGATCAACTTTTTCTATTTTTACGTATGATATCTACACATATGCAAACGACAAAACAAGCATTTTATGAATCACCATCCATGTTCTGTTATGAAAAGGTCACACAAACAAGTTGGATTGGTAAATAGTTAGTGTATATATATGTATGTCATTCACTCATTTCATCTAAATGAAACAAGACACACCTCTTAGCCCAAAACATTGGAAACCCAATATTATATTATGTACCTGCAGAGTTCCTTTGCAATGAACTATTGGATTCATTGCTATGAATGTCTTCTTTATGATTTGGAGATGCAGATGCATTCCCTGGGACAGATTTAAACTCGTTCATCTGAAACAAGTGAAGTCATGCTCCAATGGCTTCTTAAAATGATGCAAAATTACATACATTATTAATTAATATTTCTCTCTCTCAAAACAAGGTTAACAAAACCAGTTTTACAATATTGCGTTCGTACAAAGAGTAATTGAGTAGTTAATTGAATGTATTAATGTTCATTAATTAACAGTTAACTTTTTTGGGAAAAATAAAGAATTACCCAGGAGGGATTGTTTTCAGAGGGATCATGACCATTCCATCCAATATGTGCTACATGCTTTACATCTGTGGGCTGACCAATCTCAATGTCTGAATCTTTGTCATTATCTGCAAAGAGCACATATATAAGAGTATTATTCCTTTAATTAATCATCATCATCATCATCATCTTTCTTCAACTTTTATATATATTTGAGAATGTTAATGGATAAAATAATTAACATGTTAAAAGTACAATTAGAAATTAATTACAATGAGGGAAAGAAAGAGCAATGCCATGCATGCACGTACCGAATATCTGAGAAATGAATCTTAGGCCTTTTAGGAGACCCTTCACCTTGTTGTTGTTGTTGGACATGTTGAACAAATCTTATGCCTTCAATTTTCTTCAAACAAGTAATATGAATTCAGCTTTACTTAGACTTCACAAAAACCTGGAAGATAAATAATTCAAAATGTTGAATTTATACCACAAATATGACTTTTAAAAGGGATTTCAGTGATGAGGGTTATCCACATCTCATGTAGTAAAGTTCTCCCTGAAAAGCCTGATTTTAATAAATGTTCATACAGAAACCATCAATGAGGATAAGGCTTTATATTTTAACATTTTTTTCTTGATACTCAGAACCTGAAAGCATGGTTTAGGATTTTAATGTCATTTGCATAAATTTGTCTCAAAAACTTGTGGCAGGTTGTGACCACAAAGGTGTAATTGGAAGAGTCTATTAAGAGAAAAGGGATGAATGCAGAAATGGATTCTGTTTAAAAGCACACCCATTTTTACTTTGGTTAATTCTGTGGCGATAGTTTACTTGTTGGTTTTCCCTTTAATCAAAATCAGAAGCTTATCGAAATTTCAGGCGTGAATGAGAATATTTGAAAGGAAAATATAATTATGAAATGATTTATTTGTTATTTTCAATTTATTATTTACTTTTTATATCATAGTTTCAATTTGAGTGGCATGTTTTTAACTATATTAATATACTATAAATTTTTTTTAAGTTGATTTAAACCAAGAACATCATTACTTAAAATTATTATTAAGTTATTGTATGAGAATTAAAATGACAAAAACTAAATAATTTTTATATGAAAAATAAGTATTGTGAGGATAAATTGATAATAAGTGACTCATGGTTTAATTAATAAATAGAACAAAATTAAAATAAAGAGAACAACATGACCAACATTAAAATAAAATATAAATATAAATATTAAATAATAATAAAAATTATCAATGTTATACCTAGAAATATATTAATTTTTTTATTAATCATACTTATTTTTTATCATGCTATCCAGATCTTAATACCTCTCATTAAGTTAGTTAGAAACGTTAACTAGAAACATGCTCCTTAATTTATTTATGCATATAAAACTTTACTTTGTTTCACTAATTAATAAACGAGATTTTTATAATAAAAAATCACTAACACCCACTGTAATTGAGAAATCTGTGTCATCTTAGTTTCCATGTTTTATGATATTATATAACCGTTCTGATCAGAATAAGTTTTAAGATTTGCCTCAATATAAGAATCAATATTATAGGAAAATTTACTAAATTAGTGCATTTTTCGTTGATAGGATCAAAATGTCAGATTTTTAAAATAGTAAGTTCATGGGTAAGTGGTGGTAACCATTCTGCAGAGAAATGAGGGAAGTTAGGAGTAATGTAGCTCTTTCACATTTAAATTGGAAGAACATGTTTTATTATCTGATGTAAGGGTTTGCTTTCCTTGATGTGAGTTAATACCTAAAAGAATAAATCATGGATTTTTATTGAGATTATCTTTTGTATAAGAGGTTGATCACCTCTTAAATGTTTATTTTATTTTAATTTATTTTTTATTAATAAAAGAAAACTTTATGGATAAATCGTGTTTAAATGAAATGATTTTGTTGTAAAAAAATTGTGTCTCATAAAAACGATTTTGGCTTCAAATTTGTCATTCAACTCAATTCGTATTTGTCAATAATAATTATGGTTTTAGTGACAAAGTCATGTGTCACAAAACATTTAGAAATCGTATGTCCTAACAACTTTAATTTAAAAGAGGTCATTTTGAAGGCACATAATGAGTTCATCCTACATACGTTTAAGGAAAACAACCATTGGTGGAAACCATAATTTCTTAGTACTTTTGGTTTGTGAAAGCAACTCCTAATGCTTTGACTCTAGCATGTGGGTAATATTAGACAAAGTTACTACAAGGAATACACTTATTTATAAAGGGATCAATATAACAAGTATCTATAAAGGGATCAATATAACAAGTATCATGTTTCCGTTGCTCACAAGTAGAAGAATTTGCGGGTCATTTATTTTTGGGGTGTGATATTGCTTAGGAAGTTTGGATTTCTTGCCTTAGGTGGGTAGCTCTTCGGAGAGTCCAACATAATTTTTTCAAGCATTTTGAGCAATTTTCTCTCCATGTTGAATAAAAAGCAGAGAATCAGTGTTGGAGGTAATGTGATTTGTAATAGTATGACATATATGGGACAGAAATTGTGTTATGTTCAAACAAAGGGTTATTAATGTTGAGGTAATCTTGAAGATGGCACAACTCAAATCTTGATTGTGATTAAAACACAAAGTAATAACTTTATCTTTCTCATTCTCTTATTGATCTTTGTTTCCAATTTTATGTTTAAAATCTTTTGAATAACTTGTTTTATTTTTTTTCTGCTAGTTTTAAGATATTATGCTGAGTTAATGTTTCCCGTGTTGATTCGGGAAGGTATTAATTGTATATGAAATTCATATATGTATGAAAGTTGGGAAAGGTATTTCTTATCATGTTTTGTAAGTGAGAAAATAGGTACAAGGGACTTATTATGGAATTGGGGGTTTAAGAAGGAAATATGCAGAGGAAGGAATAATACAGGGGTTTTCTGGTTGAAAGTGAGGATTTTGGAGTTAATGTGATGTTTTGGGTATCTTCTTTATTGGATAAGGGTTATCACACCAAACAAAATGAGTGGATTTTACAAATAACCACTTCCTTCACCTCCTGGAGTTGATTTTACTCCCGAAGATGGCAAAGTTGCATGCTTCAAACATTTCTTTGTGGTTATTAATGTCATTCTACTATCTATTGATTTTATACTATATTGTTAATTTGTATATTCTATGTATTTGCCAACTATGAAATTGAATTTGAAAATTATTTTAGGAGGTGACGTGGTGGTGTTATACTGAAGGATATCGGCAGACGACCGGAACAGGGTAAACTTTAGTAAAATGTACGTACTTCTAATAACATTAATTTTTAATAAATATAATAATTTTTTTCTAAATCAATCTCTGTTTATTATTTTTTTTAGTGGAATAATAATTCTAAATAATAAAAACCAATTTTATTTTTTTTTATTCAAAAAATATTTTTTAATAATATTTTAGAAAAATTATATTATATGTTAGTTTAAATTTATTTATAAAATGTAACAATATTTATAAAAGAAAGCTTACCCTCTGGTTCGTATAGTAGCCTCGTCGACATAATTCATATCTTCCCAGAGAATTTTAAGAGGGATCGAGAGGAGAAAAGTGACCTGTTCCAATCTTCATGAGAATAAAGTCAATGATTTGGTGCATATTTTGTATCATGTAGAACTAAAAATATGCACCAAATCATTGTACCAAATCTCTTTTATAGAGACTAATGAGCATAATAGGTGATAAGAAATCAATAATCAAACTTGGAAAGTTTCATGTTTCCTATTAGTTAATGTTCCACAAATCAGAGAACATAAGGGCGGGCAGCTCCATGCTATGAGGATATCAGTACATACATAAACGAGATTTTCATTATAACAATTTTTTATATACACAAAATTTTCTTATTTTATCTTTATTAATATTTTATTTTATTAATTTATTTTAATTATTTTGTTATTTTATTATTATCTTGGACTTTTTATTATTATTTTTAATTATATTATCTAAAAACCAAATATAACTACTATTAATTAACTAAAATAAACTACTCATTGCATTCATTCTTCTTATATTATTAGATAAATTCCTACATCTAGAACCTATGATATGCACTCAATTTTTTTTAAAGTTATCATTCATTTCATTAAAAAACTACATTTAAAACAAAAAAAAATCAAAAATATCATTAAAAACATAATAAAAATAAATTTTGTATTATGTATTATAGTTATTTTTAATAAACAAAAATACACACGTGATACAAATAAAAAATATGGATATACAAAATTCGAATACACATGTTAATATTTAAAAAATACAAATACACATAAATTTATAATAAATTAAAATATTGAATTTATAGTTTATTTTAATAAATATAAATACACATTGATAATAATAAAACTAAAAAATACAAATATACAGCTTGATATTTAAAAAATTAAAAAATAATAATTTTTTTTATGAATTTATAATTCATTTTAATAAATATATATATATATAATATAATAATGATACAAATAAAAAATATAGATACATAACAATGACAAAAATAAAAAAATATGAATTAATAATAATAATAAATAAAGATATACATTAATAACAAAATAAAAAAAATACTGATACACATTAATAATAAAAATAAAAAATACAGATTCACAAAAACACAAAATTTCCGTAATATAAATAAAGATGATAATATAATACTAAAAATACACGATAAGTATATATTACTTTATATATATCAGATTTTGTTTTGATTCTTATTTTTATTTTTAAATTGATAACTAAGTTATTAATTTTTGGATTGAGTCATTAAAACAATAAAATTTCATTTTTTTAAAACTATAAAAGTTAAAATATAGACATAACTATATAAAATTAGGGAATTGACTCGATACTCAAATCCTCTTTTGTGATTTAAATGCAATCACCATTAGTAATAATAACACTTATTATTTTAGTGTATCAACTCTCTGTATTCTCATATTTTATGTAGTTAGAAACAATTTGATTTGTTTTTTTTTATCACATTCTCTAATTAGAATTAATGGTCATGATCATATATAATTTAAGTCTGAACAAAATTATGCAAACAAATTTGCTTAAAAAAAATAGTAAGATTATATTAGTGATTCTAATCATAAATAACAACTATTATATTTTTTTTTCTCTCTTCTTTTTCACGGTAACCTTCTTAGTTTCTCACTCTCCCAATTACATCCAGAAAAATGAATGGATTTTACAAAAGACAACTTGCTTCTCCTCCTGCAATTGATTTTTCTTCTGATGATGGGAAGGTACTTCATTCTTCAAACCTTTCTCTCTAGTTAATAATCATTTTATTTGATTATCTGTGTGAGATTGATATGTTAAATGTTGATATATTGACAATTTCTATTAGATTATAAGAGAATTTTTCTTATTATAATAAAATAATTTTAATTTTATATTAATTAAATTACAATTATAAACGAATATTTTTCATGTATTGTTGTGAAAGTACAATTTTTCTTGTACTTGTTCTTTTTAATTTGTTTTTATGTGTATTGGACAAATTTACTGATACAGTTTTTTATTTATTTATAAAAATGGTTAGATTTTAAGAAAACTACATAAATAGGTAATATGTGTTTTAAAACATGACTTTAAATGTAAAAATTATATCTTAAAATAAAAATTTCAATAAAATAAAATGTGGCTTAAAATATGATTTTCTTTTTAAATAATAGAAATTATGTTTCTCTTTTTCTTTAAAAGAAATGGAGTCTTATTTAAAAATAGGATTTTAACTAAAAACAATAACTGGAGGGTGCATTTCAAAATCAGACCTCAAGAATGTCATTGTGTTTTAAAACTTTATTTTTTAAAACTTTTAAAAATAAAACTATGTTTTAAAATATAACTTTTTTTATAATTTAAAATTAGTTTATTCATATTCCGTATTTGTTTTTAATATCACTTAATTTTTAAATAAAAAAAGAATATCTTAATATTCCCACATCTATATTTAAAAGATCCTGGTGAATTGTTTTGACTACTTGCATATCTTTATCAAAATACTACTAGGTATAACTTTTTCATTTTATATAATAATAGTAATTAGATTTTAGAAATATTAAAATTAAAGAATTTATTTTACAGAATAAAAAATTAAAACAAAAATAGGTAATCTCAGACTTAAAATAATTTTAACTCAATTTTTTGACCGAGCAAAATGAGTGAAAAAACCATTTCCTTATTTAGTGGTAAAGAAAATAATAAAGAAATTGATATAAGAATAAAAGAGTGAAAGTTGTAATAAAAATTGATATTTTCTAAATCATGTGTAATTTATAATTGTGCAATTATTTAATTTGATTAGTTTATTCATTATTTTAGAATGATAATTTATTTTTTTTAATGTTTTTTTTTTCAAAAAAATAAACATATTATTCCTTCAGTCTATTTTTTTCTTTCCTTATATTTTCATTAATTTTCCCTCCTTATAATCGAACAGAACATTTTTTTAAGAGATTAAATAAGAAATAAAATCATATTTAGGTTTTTTTATACAAAAGTATTTTGTTATAATTTTATTGTAAGAAATAAAACTAAGTAAATAAAAAGTTGTAAAGTTCTAAAAGCATTTCCAATTTCTAATTATAAAAAAAAACTAAAAAGAATAAAAATATAGATATAACTTTTTAAATTTGAATTTTCTGTTGCATGATTCCGAGCTGCATAAAATGTAACAACACATTCAATATTTCATGAAGGAAGAAAAACAAAGAACCTCTGCAACAAAAAAAAAAGAAATAATTTTTTTTTTTCTGTTAAAATCATCAAAGAATAACCTGTTCAATCAAACATTGAACAGAGAAAAATAGTTTTAGTGCTTAGGTTTTGGAAAGAGTATATGCTTTTTTCTTGTCTTTCCCAATCGATTTTGCTTCCTCACAAGGTAAGGTTTCTCTCATAGCTCAATAATAAAAATGAGTGAACATGGTAATTTTTTACTGGTATCCTCTTTTTACTTAATTTTTCTTTATTCTTGAATTTCAGGAACTTTTTCTTGAAGCCATTCACAATGGAACCATGGAAGGCTTTTATAAGTTGGTTTCCCACTTCCAAACACAATCCGAACCTGCTTTCTGCGGTCTCGCTAGCTTGTCCATGGTCCTCAATGCTCTTGCCATTGATCCTGGCAGGAAGTGGAAAGGTACTGTTTATGCTTTTATCACTAACCAAACCTATGTGATTAAGTTGATTGGACAAAATTTAAACACTTTTGAAATCTATATGATCTTATATAAAAGTGATATTTATTTAACTTATATATAAAGCAAATTTTAGTTAACAGGAAGTTTCTTTATTTTATTTTTTTCTCACTTCTTTTAGTCTAGAAAGTTTGTGAAAAAATTGTGTAAACATGTCCTAATTATGAATCAATCTGGCTTAAATCAATTGTAATGCCTTGATTTTACCATCCTGATTTTGTCTTCTTTATCTGCAGGGCCTTGGAGATGGTTTGATGAATCTATGTTGGACTGTTGTGAATCTCTAGAGAATGTCAAAGTTAAGGGCATCACGTTTGGGAAGCTCGTGTGTTTGGCTCAATGTGCTGGAGCTAAAGTTGATTCCTTTCGTGCTAGCCATTGCAGCATTGATGATTTTCGTAAATATGTCATCAAGTGTTCAATATCTGATGACTGTCACCTGATCTCCTCATACCACAGAGCTGCCCTTAAGCAAGTATGTTCTCTGGTTTGTGGAACTTTAACGTAATAGGAAACATGAAACTTTCCAAGTTTGATGGTTGATTTCTTATCACTTATCATGTTGATTAGTCATTATAAAAGAAATTTGGAACAAGGATTTGTTCCATATTCTTAGTTCTACATAATCTTGACTTTATTTTCATGACAGACTGGAACAGGACACTTTTCTCCTATTGGAGGATATCACGCTGGAACAGACATGGCACTTGTTTTGGATGTTGCACGATTTAAGTATCCTCCACATTGGATCCCTCTTAAAATTCTTTGGGAAGGTATGAATTATGTCCAATCTTGCATAATTCTCTCATTCATTGTATATTCTATTTTGGTCTCAACAGTCTTTTAATAAGTTTTTTGTTATGCAGGAAGAGGTATTGAAACAGGTACAGGAGACTGGCCTTTTCAAACATGTAGCTTCCTTTTTGTCAAATTCTTGCAGCAGGGAATCATTAGATGATGAAGATGCGTTACCTGTCATCGCTGCAAGTGTTTGTTGCCAAGCAGCAGAAATTTTAGCTTGGAAGCCTTGCTCACCAGCCGGGTATAGATGTCAAGTAACATGTATGAAACGCTTGAAAGCCGAAGATGACAAGCCAATAACAATGGTTTCTGGGACTGTGGTAAATGGTAACACTGAGCAAGGGGTTGATGTGTTGGTTCCTTCATCATGTAGGAAATTATGCTGCAGTTGCTCTAGGCCCAGTGATTATATGAGGATGCATCCAGCTAGCATGGATGTGCTAACAGTGCTTCTACTGTCCTTACCATCGACAACATGGGCTGGCATCACAGATAAGCAGCTTTTGACAGAAATACACGGTCTGGTTTCAACTGAAAACCTTCCCTCTTTGCTTCAAGAAGAGGTAGGTATTTGTTTTATAACTTTTTTTACATTGCACGTCAGCACTGTATCCTCCTAACAACTTCCACTCACTATTACAATTCTGCATTTCAGGTTCTGCACTGAAGACGTCAGCTTCACCTTCTCAAGAGATGTCAAGAGGGCAAGGTTGATCAGGATCATAATCTTGACAGCTTAAATTTAGATACCATACAAATTTAGAGTCACTCAAGTTGGTGTTCACCTATTTTTGACAACTGAAGATTTTATTTTCTACCGGGGATTCAATACCTCATTTGCTGATCTGATAGAAGATTTATTATGTACTTTAGATATTTTGTTGGTTATGGTTTTTATGTATATCAAAATTATATTTTTTTGTATTTTTTTCTAGTTTCTACTCTTTTGATTGTCCGAATGAAATTATGTAAAAATAAATAAATATTATGCTAACTCAAATTAGAATTTGTAGATTCATTTGGAGAATCTGTGTTTATATTTATTATACTGTTTATTGAGATGAAATTGTAATCCTAATTACAGAAAAATACTAAAGTATTCTGAAGAGATTGATCTATTCTTATGCATGACACAGATTGATCTTTAGCAAGAAGAGAATATATACCAATATGACGAATCAAAATTAGAGAATTAAGATGGCGTATGAATTAAATAACATGAACCTAAAGAACTGTTAATGATTTTGGTACACTGAAAATGAGAAGTGGGAACACACTCGAAGAGTATGTTTTAGCAGAAGAAAAAAAAATGAAGTGAAATATTTAAAAAATTAGGTGGTTCCTACATAAATTTTCACACAGAAGAGCGGAAAATGTATGAAATTTTTGTAGCCACAGAAACATAATTATGTTCGGAAAATATTATTTTTCCTTCATCAAATACATAATGATTACATGAAAGAATCACAATTTCTTTTACATGTTCTAAACAACTTGTTTTTGTATCTTTATGACTAGGAGCATAGAATTTAGTTAATGGGTTATTTTTATATTTTATAATATTACATTGTAATCTCTCCAATACTATTATGAATATAACAAAATTTGCTTATTTTAAAATTTATTTTTTATTTAATCTCTAATTCAATAATAATTACTATTACAATCAGAATCCTTAATTTCTGAAATAGAAAAACTTCGGGAAATTAACCTGGTGAAGTGGTGTTTCTTAATTAGACAACAGTGCATGCACTCTCTCAATTTGTTTCGTCCTTGCAATTTCAATTTGATTTCTTGTTAGTATCTTTTTCTGTTCAAAATTCTCTATTCATAGTGTTCACAGTTTGGGAAGGCTTATTATTTGTTTCCATGAAGATAACAGTTCTCTTAGTTCAGTCTTATGAATCTCTTCTGCAACAAGCTAGAAACTCTTAGGTATCATACAGGAACTTTTATAGAACTTATTGGTATAAAAAAGCTAACAAAAAAAGTTAAATACAAATTTTGTTTATAGTCATTCACAACTTAAATAAACACAATAAAAACAAACTATTAATCCTCCTGAACATGCATTTTCAATAAGAAAATCAGTTTAATCATACAACTTTCCTTAGTATGCTTATGAGTCTAGAGAAGGATTCCAACTTTAAAGGCTTTCTCATAGTATAAGAGATTTACTTTTGGGAACTTCCATGAATCAATTTGATAACTTCATCTTTGTTGCGGTCTTCAAGAAAGCTAACACGGTTGTAGGCTTTAGTTCAAAATGGACAAACTTTTTTAAAGTTCTTTTTATTAAAAAAAATTTGATAACACATGTTCACATATACATACACATATATGCACACAAGTATGAATTATCCTATAAATTTGAAATTCTCTAAATTTGATGTAGAATTAGGAGTGAGATTAGAACGTGACAAGTAATATTATTTCACATATTATTTGATAAAATGAATTGAGTCTCACGTTTTCTTCCATCTACCACTATCCTTTCCTTTACCTCCTATTCTCCCGACATTAATAATATGCAAAACCTACTCTTCCTCTCTATTCTTCTAATTTTTTGTTCATGAAGAAAAAAACTACTTTGAAGTTCATCCATAATCTTAGTGGTTGGATTCCTTAATTTAGCATACCATATAATCGAACTAGACAACCTTCGAATTTAGCAGTCATGGACCTTAAAATATTTTCAACAATTACAAGTTGTTCCACTTTTTCACCATATGTTTCCTTTTGCTCAAAATGGCCAAAGTTCTTTAAAAGTATTCATCTAAAGAATCTCCTTCTTTTACTCCAAAGAATTTCAAATTATCTTCATAGAGCTTGCAATTGTGCTCTTTTTTTACCTATGTGTACAACCATGTAACTTCTCCATCATACCTATGCCTTAAAATAGCTTTTCATCCTTAGCACGTTTTGGGTTGCATTTATTGGTGGTGTTGTGATCCCAAATTCACTAGTTCCAATATTTCTTCGACCAAGGGATAATTTCAATGGCTGGTTGAACATAGTTTTCATCAGCCATCAGTTTCTTAAATCAAGAAAATTAATAAATAATGTTGTTTAATTTAAAATTAATCACCTCGGTCTTAACTAATGGACATGTGAATTATATTTATTTATATATGATAAAAAGAATGAAAAATAAAAGCAAATTAATTTGTAATTGTATTTATGAAAAAAAAATAAAACATTTACTCTTTTGATATTTATACTTATATAACGATTATGTTATGACCTCAAATTTGTGACGGAGTTCTGATATTTAAAGTGGATTGATTAACGATTCTATCTCAACAAACTTAATATTAGAACATTGATGTTTGTGGGGACAAAAAGAGGTTCCAAATATGAACTCTCGTTCTCTTAGCCCTGAATTAAGGAAAACTCGTTCCTCTTAGACCTTGACTGGAGGACTTGTTCTGGTACATCCAAGATATTTTTAAAGATAAAATCACAAGGGAGTTCCAAAATTTACAATATCTTAAATGTGATGATGGAGTCTAGCGATACTATTTTAACAAATTTTAGATAGAAACGGTATATATTATTTTTTTATGGAAATAACAAATATATCTGGTCTTACTTTTTTTGGTAAAGCTTAATTTACTCTTTATATTTTTTAAAAAATTAAATCAATTTTTTTAAATTTTTAAAATTTAATTTTTATTTTCTTATATGTAATTTTGTTTATAATGGAACAGTGTGGAAAAGAATGAAAGTGATATTCGTAAAAGTTAGAAGAATAATTTCATTGGACTTCAATGTTTTTCTTTTTGGAGAAGGTTACGTGTAACAATTTGTAGAGGAATAAAATACAGTCATAAATTAAAACATAAAATTCATAAAAATTTATAGAATTTTTTGATAAATGATTTTACATATAGTCTAATTTTTAATTTATAAGAGAATGTATTTCACTCTTTTTTTTTTGTTTACTTTTGTTTGAGAGAGTGAAGAAGAAGAAGATGGAAGTGAAGAGTGAGTGACGGTAATTTGTTAAGTTAGGAAGAGATAGCAGTTGCGGAAGAGAGGGTTTTGATGTGCATGGCGAACCCAGGTTTATACCGCAGAGCGCTCCCTTACCCTTCAATCGAGTTCGCTTCGCCCCTAGGCAAGGTCAACGCTCTTTCTCATCATTCCATTTCTCTAATTGTTCCTTCAACAGTTTCATCGATTCATTGTTCTTTGCACAGAATCTGTTTGGGGAGGCACTTGAGCGAGGAACCATGGAAGCCTTCTTCAAGCTGATATCCTACTACCAGACACAATCAGAACCTGCATACTGCGGTCTCGCCACACTTTCCGTTGTCCTCAATGCCCTTGCTATTGATCCTGGAAGAAAATGGAAAGGTATATTGGTATAGTAATCTTCTCTATTCTTTTTCTTCTTATTGTTGTTTTCAATTCATGAAAGGAAAAGTCGTTTAACAGGTCCTTGGAGATGGTTTGATGAGTCCATGTTGGATTGTTGTGTGCCTTTGACTCAAATTCAATTGGAAGGCATTACATTCGGGAGAGTTGCGTGTTTGGCTCGATGCAATGGAGCTAAGGTGGTGGCCTTTCGATCGGATGAAAGCTCGGTTGATGAGTTCCGCAAACATGTGATTTCGTGCTCTCACTCTGAGGATTCTCATGTCATTGTGTCTTACCACAGGACACCCCTCAATCAGGTGGTTAATCATTCATCTTTGTGTTAGATTCTTGTCTATTCATGACTCCTGTTTAGTTAACTTTGATCAGGCCTACTTCACTTTATACATAGTTGGTTAATTCAACGTTTAAGGTCATTTTCTATACAGATACACTTATTGTTGAGTAGTGTAGGAAATGGAGAGTTGCATGAGTTTATAGAAATGATGGAAATTTGTCATGTTGTTGGGTAACAGACTGGAATTGGTCATTTTTCACCAGTTGGAGGATATCATGCTGAAAAGGATATGGTCCTCGTATTGGATGTTGCTCGTTTCAAGTATCCTCCTCACTGGGTTCCCCTTACCCTTCTCTGGGAGGCAATGAGCACCATTGATCAAGCAACGGGACTTCGAAGGGGGTAACTCTAAGATCTCTTACACAGCTAATTAAAGTATATTAGCATAACAACTAGTTGTGTCTTAAGGGATGCTGGCGACACATTCTTTACTTCTCAATGTCTTTGGTAAAATTTCATCAAAATTACAGCCCCTTTAATAACTATTATTTCCTTCAAATTTGTTGCACTTCTCCTTTCGCCAAAACCAAACCTTCCTGAATGTTGTGTGAGAACTGGTTATTGAACAGTGGAAATATTTTCCTATTCAATAGATTTTCATCTCTTAGGTTATTCTTTCTTTTTATGCAAGCTTATGAATTTCTCAAAAGTGGTAGTTTTCGTGCATGTATGCTATGCTTCAGACAACTTAGTTGTTGTTTATGCCTGGTGCATTTCATTAAGGAAAAGAAATCAGAGTAGTTGAACTCCAGATAATAATTGCTATTTTAATGCGCTATGCTTCAAACAACTTAGTTATTATTTATGCTTGGTGCATTTCATTAAAGAAAAGAAATCAGTGTAGTTGAACTCCATATAGTAATTGCTATTTTAATCCTATGCTTCAAACAACTTAATTATTATTTATGCCTGGTGCATTTCGTTAAAGAAAAGAAATCAGAGTAGTTGAACTCCAGAGAATAATTGCTATGTTAGTTATCAAAGTTAATATTCAATGATTTTCAAGTTTTGGTGAATTAATTTGATTAATTTATAAAGGTACATTTTCCGAGTCTTATTTTGTAGGGTAACAAGTTCCATTCTAATCATGTTGTAGAATTTGGGAGGGAAAGAAGTCGAAAATATCTTTACCTCATATCATGCCATAACAATAATTTGATTATATGTACTAAATTTTTGTATATCTCTATATTCTATCCACATATGTCTTATTAGTTGTTATCTGCTGATGTAATTTGAAAATCGTACTATTTGAATGTATCAGTGTCATTAATTTAAAATCTTTCTAGTTGCTGCCCTCAATTTATATTTGGAAATTTGTATTTCAGGTACATGGTTATTTCAAGGCTTAAGAGAGCACCGTCTATACTTTATACTGTGGTATTGTGATGATAGTAGAATCTTTATTGAACCACTGTAGGACATATATAAAATTTCTAAAATCATGAGTTTTAATTAGAGGGAAAAGTAACCTGACTCACTGTAAAATTGTAATGGTTACGTTACGTCAGCTAGAAATAGCTTCTCCTGAAATCATTTTGAACAATAAAAAGTCTTATAGCCATACATATGTTAAAATATGGAGCGTGATTGGGAGGTCTGCATCCTTTTTCACTTGTAGGAACTGTAATGGTTGAACATATACGTAACAGTCTATGTTAACAAAAACTTTATTTTCTTATGCTTTGTGCAAACTATTTCTATTTATTTGTAGATTACGGCAAATAGTAAATAAACACTTAAAAGATTGTTTGCAGAGTTGTAGAGATGAAGGTTGGAGCCGTGTGGCCAAATTTCTAACTGAAGATGTCCCCCAACTTCTAAAGTCAGAGGATCTAGAAGACATTCAAGAAGTGCTGTCTGTTGTTTTTAAACCGCCTCCTAGTGAATTGAGAGGGTTAATAACATGGATTGCTGAAGTTCGCAGACAAGAAGATGGGAATCTCACATTGAGCGACAAGGAGAAAGGAAGGCTTGCGTTAAAGGTTTTGACTCTACTTCCTTTTTGGTTTTTGGGGTGGGGATAAGTTCACTCTTGAATCTGTCAAATGCATCACTTTCATAATTAGGAACTTTCAAATAAATGAACAATCATAATACTTGAGAGATTTGAAATTTCAGGCTGACATACTGGAACAGATTCGGACAACTGCACTCTTCAAACACGTGACCAGGTGGTTGGATTCTGAAAGTTCATGTTATAAAACTTATGCAAACCTTGGTGACGAAGATATTCTAGCAGTACTTGACACTGGTGTTTGTTGCCAAGGGATAGATCTTTTGACTGGTTGTGGCAGGCTAGGTTTGTCGGGTGGAAAAAGCTGCAGTCAAATAGAGGTAAAACATCTGAATTTTGACAGTGAAAATCCAGGAACATTAGTCTCAGGAACTGTTACAACTAGTGGTGGTAGTGAACAAGAAGTTGACCTGTTGGTCCCTTTGTGTCAAAGGGAGCCAAGTTGGCTGTGTCTTTGTAATGAAGGTCACTGCATAGAAATGCACCCGTCTAATGCAGATGTCTTTACGGTACTTTTATTGGCCTTACCCTTGCATACGTGGTCGGGTTTTAAAGAAGAAAAGCTGCAAGTGGAAGTATTGAGCCTCCTTGCAACTGAAGATCTCCCTCCCCTACTTCAGGAAGAGGTAATGCTCAACTCTTGACTTGATAAAACTGTGGACAAGAAAAACAATATATGGTGCTTTAATGCAAAAAACGTGGCTATTATTTTTCATGGTAAATATTTTAATAGGATTCACACCATTTGAAAATTTTCATCCAAATTAATTTTATCAGACCAAACTCAAGACCTTTCAATTCATCAAGTTTTAATAACATAAGCTTCTCCTTAGATAGAGACTCCAAAATACTACAATTGCTCATAACATAATTAAAGTTTGTAAGATGAGCTTTATACTAACTCATATACTATAAGTTGACCTTATCTATAGTATAGTCACGCCATCATCTGTTTATTCGTGCATGAGACTAAATATTTCTAAGGGTGTGTTTGTTTCCATGGAGGAGGAGGGAGGGGGTGTTTTTTGTGTTTGTTTCAAGGGTTTTGAGGGTGGGGGAGTGGATGGGAGAGAGAGTGGATGGTTCTTTTTACTCTTCACAAAATGAAGAGATTTGGAGGGATTGATGTGGATTATTGTATTTTTACCAAAATATCCTTTTGCATTCATTTTATTACAATATATAAAATTCAATATTATATAAATTTATTTATTATTTATAATTTCAAAAATATTTAATTATACTATTAATAACAACATATAATTATAAATAATAAAAATAAAAAAATAAAAAATAAAATTATAATATCAACAATATATATATATAGTTATATAAAGTAACAAATGAATATAATAATAAATATTATTTTCATAAATTTTAATGTATTTAATAAATTTATTTCAATTTAACACAAAAATATTTTCATTATATTTTTTAATTTTTTATTAAAAAATATAAATAATTATGAATATTATATATTAAAAATATTTAATTAATTCAAATTTTAAAAAAATCATAATTCATTATTCAAATATTTTTTAATAACAAAGATAAATTTGTAAATTTACAATAAACCATCCTCACAAATCCACTCTATCATCCCTCAATCCAAACATCCTCACACATCCTCTCTAATCCTCACAAATTCACTCCCTCCCCTCCTCACAAATCCCCTCCTCAATCCAAACAAAGCCTAAGTGATCTAGTAGGATACTAGGATAGGTTCAACAAACTAATTAAATTAACCAATTATTTTATTAATCAATTAATTAAAGTACACTTCTCATCCAAAAATTGTATATGTTTCTGACTAAGTAAACTAATTATAAATATATTGATGGTTAGCAAAAATATATTTATCAAGAATTAGAGTGATCTTTTACTTGTATCATTCAATTTTTTAAGAGATGAGTAATGAAAATAACAGTAACCCTCGTAATTATTCTACGAATAATTTGATTTCTCATCTACACATGAGTATGTATTAGAAGAAGTGTCAAACTTATTCTTTATCAAATTATTTTGGACACCAATTTTATTATTGACTTAAATGTATTAAAAACTATAAAATTTTGTAGGCTTCAACTCCATAGTTACTGAGTCTCTCTTATGATTTTATAATTTTAATAAATTTTAGTTAATCATAAAAAAGTGTAAACAATATGTTGCTAATACTCATGTATGCGAAACTTTATACTAAATAATTGCTTTTTGTTATAAGAAATTGTGTATATATATAATGGGTGTCCAATCTACCAATTTGGATAAGGTTCGATAGTGATTTGACATTGTTAATGCTTATTAACATGTAAAATTTCTCCGGGCAACAAAGTTGAAGAGGTAAAATGTATTATTTTCATTTCAAAATAATCAATGCACTTATTTTAAAATAACTACAGTTTTAATTATATAAAAAAAATTAAAATATTCTTCTCACCTTTCAATCAATCATTAATTTTTTCTTTACACTGTGGAGCGAACTTAGTATTAATTGAAAAGTTAGTACTTTTTTTTATCTATATTTGCATTGATTGAATCTTTTTAATTTCACAATTAATTTGGTTTAGAGTTAGTAAAATTTGTAAGAATTAATTTTCCAACTCAAAAACAAATAAGAAAACTTGCCTAAGAAGCTTGATATGAAACCAAGTAAATCTTGTTCATGTTCTTCAAATGTATGTATAGCATAATCTCAGGAAAGCATGACTTGATACCACGGGTTCTACACTGTCGCAGAGAATTCATGAAAAACAAATAAATGAAAATGATTGGGTTGGGTGAAAATATTATTATAATTTTTCAATGTAATCATTAATCTGATTAGCTGGTGATACTTAGCAATAATTCTTGAAACAGGTTTTGTTCTTGCGAGACCAACTATTGTTTCACCTTTGTGCAAGCAATCTGGACTGTGCAGCGTAATTTTGTTCGGAAGAATAACATGAAGATTTGCATAAATTGTTGTTGGAAGATGAACATAATCAACGGAATGTGCTAAAATGTGTATGTTCTCTGATATTTCTCTCTTGGATAATAAATTATGCCCTATTTCATTTTATACTATTGATCTATTTGAAGAGAAATGAATGGATATGTTTAAGCATGGTATATCATTTTTTCTTTTTCTCAGATGGATATTTGTTCTTTTTGAAGTGATTCATTTCCTTGAACCACATGATCATTTTGTTAGCTGTTCATGCTATAATTTTATTAGGGTTTAGTAGTTGCCGTCACGTGACAACTTGTAACATTCAATGGCTATAATTTTGATTACATCATCGTTGTGTGTGCGCTAGAAGTTGACAGTTGGTAACGTGCAAAGATTCATAAGAAGTTAATGTTAAATGAATTGAACCATGCTGACAGGTTTTTTTTTGACAAATTCTGTTTCATTGCAACCACTCGTTGTACCATAGTAAATGTAGTGTCCATTTTGCTTGTTTTGTTGGTGGCTACTTTATTTTTAGAATTCTACTACTCATGATTGATACTCTAAATGGTCCTTCATAAATTACAAGGGCTGGAGTAAGACACCATACAAAATGGGGTTTTAATGACCCTATATATATTTTTAGTCTATATTTGCGTATAAGAGAAGATTATGTACATGGAGTTTAATTCTGATTTTCTGATCTCTAAGTTTATTTTGGAAAATACACATGGTCCTCTCTAAGTTGATTTATCATATCATAAAAAAATACTTATTCTTCATAGTAAGTTTATTTATTTAATTGACTGCAATTTATACACAAGCTAGACCTTTAATCTTTTTTTACTAATAGCAAAGGAGTTCCAATCCCAAGGAGATACACTAGAATTAATTATTTGTTTTTCAATAAATTCTTTTAATTGTTTTTTTAGGTCTTCTAGTTCAAACGATAATATCTTATATGAAATTGAATGAAAACTTTTACTGTATCACAATGATA
Source organism: Phaseolus vulgaris (assembly GCF_000499845.2). NCBI lineage: Eukaryota > Viridiplantae > Streptophyta > Magnoliopsida > Fabales > Fabaceae > Phaseolus > Phaseolus vulgaris. The sequence goes on from NC_023759.2 coordinate 41,737,070, forward strand.
TAAGAAGTTTATTTCATTTTTAGTGTAGTCTAATTTTATTCTGCTTCACTTATCTTCAAATATCTAAACTACACACTTTTAAATATAATGTTATATATTTAGAGCATCCACTCTGGTCAACTGCTGTATAAATTTAGGGATAACATTTTGGAAAGTCCACATTACCACATTTTAATTCTTTAAGAACTTCAACTAGTACCTTTACAAGAAAATATCAAATTAATTTATAAATAACAATATCAAATAAAACGCGATGTTACTAAAATTAGCGAAACCAAACAAAAAAATTACTTTTACAAGTTAAAAATATAAATTTATTTTTAAATTTAATTTTATATTATATAAAATGTATATATTGCTTAAGTTCACGCTCACTCCATGGTGTATTTTAGTTGTGAGATAATAAAGTCAACTTTAAGTGTTAACTATTTTAATCTTTTTTTTAATAATAAAACTAGTTAGTTTCGGATTAACATAACTAAAACAATGTTAATAAAATAAACACTAATAGAGTTCAGGTAATCAACTTTAAGTCATGATATTGTAAAAGTTATTAGCGTTAAATTCTAGTAGTTATTAATCTTATTTATAGTATTTATTTATTTAAGTTCACATCGATTAGATTGACACTAATTTTATTTATTTTATTATTTATTTAATTTATTATTAATTAAGTTAATATCAATATAATATACATTTAATATTTTTTTAAGTTAATATCAATTAAGTGACGCTAATTTTATTTGTTATGAATACGTGTTCTTTGTAACAACGAAATCTGTAGATAAATTTTAATTCAAAAGCCCAAATTTAAATATAAAAAAAAATTCTAATCTATGTGAACTTTATTTAACTAATCAAAACACACAATTTTTTTTCTCACTTTTCTATATAAATATCCTAATGTGTATCTTCTTTATCAAAAATCATCTCCATCATCCACACTAATATAAATTATTCACCACAAAGGAATTTTGATCTCACCATCCTTTCTCAATAAAACTCTTTTTTTTAAAATTTTTTTGTAGATTTTTTTTATAGATTACTATCATTAGTACTACACTGACATAAATTATCATAATATTAAAATATATTTTATTTAGTATTGGCTAACTTGACATTAAATTAAATAAAATTTAAAATAAAAATACATTAACTTTGACTTGATCGATATTAAATTTCTTTAATTAAATAATTAATTTAAAACTTAGTGATAAATTAGTTTAGACATGTTAAATGAATTAGGATCCATAATTTTAAAGTCTATTGAATGTGTGATATGATATTATTAAATAATTAATATTGAATAATTAACGTTGTTAGTATTAGCTTTTGGTCGAAACTAATGATCTATTTTATTATACTGGTCTACATATTATCCCACGTAATTATTATTTTAACTTCATGTATTTTTTTATTAAAAATAATTTAGTTATAAGAATTAATAAATTAAAAAAAAATTATACTAATTTTAAGTTGATAATAAATAGAAAATTTCAAGAAAAATACGCAACCATAAATATTTAAAAATAGAAAGAGCTTACCTAACATAAAATACCTAAGAAATAATTTTAATTAGCATATTTCATGACCAGAGTAAATGTCTAAACACGTCCCAAAAAAAATAATTTCTAACACCCAACCCACCCAGAAACTCTCATCTTCACACCCATCTATTTCATTTCATTTCATTTATTTTTCTTTTTCTTCTTCAATTTATAGTATAAATATGTGATTTTAAAGCGGTTAAGATTAGAGTGAATGATCATGATTGTAAATAGGATTAATACTTCATAAATTTGGAGTTATAAGTATCTCATATAAATTTCACTATTAAGTTTAAATTAACAATATTTGTTTTAACTGAGTGTGTAAAAATATTTTTTACTTTAATCTACTTTACTTTGCTGATTTATTTTATTATCAATGAGATGACATATGTTTGTCTGTTTCTAAGTTATGGATCAAGTCTTTGATAAGGAGAGAGTGGGAGGGATGAACAATTTTGAGAAGTTGAAAATGATCACGTCATTTCATTGAAAACAAAGTCAAAAAAGTAAGATATTTAAAAAAAAATAAAAAAAAAAATTTTAGTTATTAAAACCAAATTTTTTAATAGAAAATAAATTAAAAATACACTAATTTATTTATGAGATAAAAAGTTGATAAGAAGTGAGGTATGTCTTTAGGCTTTCTGACAAAAAAATTAAATTTTTCTTTCTTTTCTTTCATATTTTTACATCACTTTTGTATTTTTATCTCACTCATACTTTAGGTTTCCAGACAAAAAATTGTTTATTTTTATTTCATATTCTTACATGTCTTTTATATTTTTAACTCACTTAACATTATGTTCCGTAAAGGTTTAATTAAATCATATCCATCTTATAAATTTGGATATTTTTATTGAAAAGTTTTGTTTTATTAAGTGTTTAATTTTTGTTTTTAGTTAAGTATTTATTTTTTAATTTTGTCATTGATAAGGTGTCGTGGTGTTTTTTCTAACTTGTTGCTTGACTTATTCCTTTTTCTCTATAATATTTACAAATTTCTTTATCAACACTACCTTAAAAAAAACAAAAGGAATAAGTTTGACGAATTTGAGAAGATCGAAGAGATATTGGTAAGTTGAAGATGAAAATATAGAAGAAACAATCATGAAATCTTGTCAGGGTCAGAATCAAATGGTATAATATTTAAACAGAAATTAAAAAAAAAAACATTTAATAAAATATATATTTTAGCAAGTTTCTTATAAATATTCGTTTTTTGATATATATAGTATAATTCTTTATAATTATAAATAAATTTTCATATTAAGGAAAGAGACAAAATAAATGTAATTACGGGATGATTAAACGGGTATTTTTTATGGGGCGGATTGATATTTTTCTTTCATTTAAATTCAAAATTAAATTAAAAATAATTTAAATAAATAGTTTTTTTATATTATATTATTTGAAAGATACATAATTGGTAACTTATAACCTTATACTTCTAATCATTAATGACACTGAAATAATTTAACATATGAAATTCCAATTATTAATGATAATAATCCTTTTAATTCATCCTCTTAAAAACACTAATCAATGAATATGGTGTGTATTTTTTATTTAAAATAAAAAAATTAAATATATAAAAGAAAATCACGAACTATTTGTACCATTTCTAATTACAATGTGGTATAAAATTCGTTATAATTCATATAATAGTAAGTTTAAAAGAAATAGTTTTTGGCCAAAATGAATCTAAAGAGTTGAAAATCTAAAGAACAGCATAAATCCTAAATTCTAACTGTTTTTTACATTAAAATAATACGTTCCTTATTGGGAAGTGAATCTTATGAAGATGTTAGCGTGAATCAGATAAACATACTCTTTTACACGCTTTCTCTCTCATACTTGAATCCCTCTCACATCCTTTCTCAACACCAAACATTCACACTCTATTTGGATTAGAAAAAAAAATGTGTAAGAATTTAAGTGACTGGATTTGTACTAATTTGAGATTTCACCTGAAAAAAGTGAAATTATTTAAATTAATAGAGAGTTTATTGAGTGATATAACAATTACGAGAGAATGATTAGTTTTTTTAAAAA